>NW_011645789.1:198882-199432 GCF_000223845.1 Gregarina niphandrodes | reverse complement strand
AGGGCACTGTGGCAAGAAGGACACCGCGACCTCGTTAGCATGGTGGCGGCGGTCTGTCTCCCGCATAATACGACACCGCACATCAGCACAGGTGTGACACCGTACGAGGCCTTATTCGGAAGACCACCGTACTTCGCGCGGCTGCAAGAGGTTACCGGCACAATGACAGAGGCTCAGAGGAAACAGAGCCTGGCCGCACCGATGCGTGAGAGATTGCAAAGGGCCGTGCTCACAGATAGGCCGCTCGAGGAGTCGGGCGCGGATGACCTACGGGTAGGAGAAATAGTAGTCTCGATGGAGCCAGGGTCACAGGCAGACGCCAGGGAAGGACCGAAGACACCAGCATGGGGTGCACACCGCGTGGTCGCTACCAATGATGATAACAGAGTTGAGGAAAACGCAGGCAGTGGCAGAAAGATGCGACGTGCCAGGGTGGACGGTCACGGCTCACAAAGACCAAGTGAGAAGGTTCAAGCTGAGCACGGATCCACTACTGCGGTGGGCAACCCAAGAGTACGTCTCAGGGCAGCGCGAGCTGGAGGAGCAGGCC
>NW_011645789.1:192664-198783 GCF_000223845.1 Gregarina niphandrodes | reverse complement strand
CCACTACTGCGGTGGGCAACCCAAGAGTACGTCTCAGGGCAGCGCGAGCTGGAGGAGCAGGCCAAGAACAGGCGGGAGACGACCGACGTTGGCATGAAGACAGAAGCCAACTGGGATGAGTTCTTGGGAATGATACATGCTGACGTGGTGCTGCCAAACCCCGATACCGAGCTGACACCACACAGTGATGTGGGTGACGTGCTAGTAGCATGGGAATGTAGTCCGAAAGGAGAGCGAGAGAGACGGAGAAGACAAGGTTACCCTGTGGAACCGTTCTTGAAGTCAATGTTACGTCATCATTGCGCCACTACAGGAAAGGGAGAGAATGCGGATAAAGACATAGTGGGAATTAAAAGGCGCGCGGAGGCAACCTTCCATCTGCCGTCTGTTCCAGGAGGCAAGTGATCCTCATTCGTACGCCCAACAATGCATACGGACCTGGCCGGCATACGGACGAGATGTGCTTCCTGCAAAAAGCAACCTCAAGGCCACGACCAAGAGTAAAATATTTTACGCAACTATTTTCGAAAATGCACTTATTGTGCAGGGAAAGCACTTATTGTGCAGACGTGAACTTAGTGCGTCTTAGAGAGGCCCCAATCGTTCATCAGCCGCAACGGACGCCAGCGATTTACGGAGCCAACGGAAAGCCTCTGTCCATCTCTGGGTATACAATCCTTGAGGTATCTCTACCTCACCTTGAAGAAACTGTGCAAATCTTCGCTTGGGTCACTCCCAGATCCCTGTACCCGTACTTATGGGTAGACCATCAGTCTCTTGAATGGGGCATACAAGGTAATGTCCCTCTTAATGCGCATCTGGTTGGCAACAGTTACCCACTACCCGACATACCCGATACGTTACAAAGGACCGCTCAAGGAGGACCTTCTGGCAACGTCATCTACATAAGGAATTGCCCATGTTTTTAGGATTCCCTAATGACTTGATCAATAGTGCTCTGAAATATAGGAGGGGCAACCTTCAAACCAAATGGCAACCTGGTGTATTCATACAATCCTCTAACAGCGTAAAATGCCGTGAGTGGTCGATTTTCAGGTGCTAGTGGTAGCTGCCACTGGGGAAAAGGAGTCCTGTATAACATGCTACCGCCACGTTACCAGCTTTACATACTCTCGACAGCCACTCACCTTTAGTTCTCGATACGGATGCTTGCCGCCTAAGAGGAATTGGCACATGTCTGTATATTCAGCGGGAGAATGAATTGTTACCTATAGCGTATGCATCGCCTGCTTTCACTAAACAGGAGAGCAGATGGCCCGTAAGGGAACTGGAAGCTTTTGCAGTTGTGTAGGTCATTTTCGTGAACTGCTGCTTGGACGATCACTTACTATTAGAACCGACCATGAATCTCTCCAATGGGTGAAGCACTGTGAGAAGGGCAGAATCGCCCGGTGGAATTCAACGTTGGACGAATTTGAGGCAAGAATAATATACAGAAAAGGTACTGTGGTACATAATGGACTCTTGCTAGTAGCATGGGAATGTAGTCCGAAAGGAGAGCGAGTAGAGCGTAGAGAGACGGAGAAGACAATACTGCAGCATGTAATTTTCCCTAAAGCTCGGAGCGCAACGTATCGGCGCTTATCACACCAGGGGACCATCAGCCAAGAAGAGATAACAAAAACAGAACGGCATGGCTTCTCATTTCTAGTTACTTCAACCTCGTTGTTTCCTCACCGTAGAGATTTGAAGGTGACGTCGCCACCGAGGTCTTTGGTGAGGTAGCGGGCTCTTTTCTTGTCTGCGAGGAGAAACGGTCGAAGAGAACTGTGGCAACTGTTACAAGGTGGACATGAAGTACGACGACGGTACAGACCCCGGTCTTCCCGACCACCCCGGCCCAAGTGGCCCCGACCACCCCTGCCCAGGTGGTCACTACTGCTGCCACCGCGCCTGCTCCGACAACCGGCAACAGCAATGGAGGAGGCGATGTGGTCTCCGGGTGTGTGGCTGCCATCCGTGCTACGCAGGACTGTTGGACTGAAACCTGTCAAGGATACTGCGCCCTGTACGGCCCAGGCGGTGAGTTGAACCTGTGGTGTGGCGCTGCTGTATCAAGCTCCAGTGATCTAATCAAATGCATCAGCAGCCAGCAGCCTTTCTGCTTGTAGGAGGTACACTTCATTTATGTTCGTCTACTTTGAGAAGCAAGGTTTTAATTTATTTTTTTTGATCGATTACTAGTCTAAACAAGAGGCCTCAATAGGTATCAGGAGCTATCCCGAGTATTAAGTATCTGGCTGCTGCGAATAGGATCTTACATGCCACGCTTCCGACACGGCCGCAGGCTGATTTCAGCACGTCAGCTTAACAACATCTTCAATTCCCCCAACATCCCAAAATGTGAATCCTTGGCTTGCACCGAATCAGTTCACAGTCAACCTAACAGATGGTTCATCGCCGTGATTACCGTCAAAAAAAGTCTTGACACCTATCTGGCATTTCCTCTCTCTATCTGCCAGGTATCGAAGGTTGTTGTGATCCGTACTCTGAAACACGTTACGCCCAAAGGCATTCCTTCAGCATGTGATCATGGCGAGCCATACATGTCAATATCATTCCGGTGCGTTAGTACTCTGTCTCAACCACGAACCGGCCATGAGGAGGTCTGTCGGTCAAACGTTTGTGAAAGTTGGAGTGGCTTTGAAACTGTTATTAGCTCTTCCCCAATACTCTATAAGCTCTTTCCTGTAACCACTGATCGTTCTAATCTTGGAGTTGAAGCACTCAAATTTACAGGACTTTGGGGAGTAGCCTAGCGCTTGAAATAAAGAGTAATTCCCTTTCATTTCCTTAGCAGCGACAAAGAAGTCTGTAACATAGCCCCAGGCTACGTCCTCCTCCGACGGGCCCACCGCGTCGGCGTTGAACCGACCTTCGATGCATCGACAGCCTTCCTTGGGTAACTGACAAGCGTTGTAAGTGCCGGAACACCCGGGGTCAGTACGTTGTGAACTAAATGATAATCCTAGCTCGTTGTGTAGCTTTTGCTGCCAGGTATCGGGCAGGTCGGCATTTATCCAGTTGGCTGCAGCCCGTCCACGAACCCGGACATGGAAGTCCAACTGGCGTACGTTCGCGTCTAGCTCTGCGTTGTTTGTGATGAGGCAACGGGAGGGCTTCAGGTAACGGACGACCGCCTCCCAGACTCTCGCGAGATCGTACTTGAACGGATGGTAGAAGTAATGACAACTCAGGTCCTCGCCGCGCTCGTCAACGCAAACCACCTTACCCCCCCAGATACAGCTGGACCAGTCCAACGTCTTCCAGGCATCCGCCGTGGCGCCCACCATTGAAGCGTTCTTCTTGTTATCGTATATGCCCTTACAAGTTTCAGAGGGTATTCTCAGCGACGCCAACTCGTGTGCAGACATCGTTACGTTGCCAGCCCTGGGGTCGGACGCCACGAACTCACAGTCCATGATCAACTCCGACTCGGACCAAGCCTTACAATCGCAAGACACCGCATACTTGTACCGTTCGGCATCGGACAAGCGAGAGAATTGCGCATCGCACAACGATGTGTAGCTGTACGTCGTGGCCTCAGTAATCGGAGTATAGCTTTTCATCGGGGCCTCGCTCCCAGTATCGCTGTACATCATCACCTCGGACGGAGTATAGGTTGAGACTGAAAGAGGATCGAGGATTCTCGACGACTTTGAATCTGGGGTTGTCAAACTACCGGCTTGTTGTCTATAGAGGTGTAACACCCCCCCCTGCTATGACCGCACCACTCAAACCCGTAGCACAGGCAATACCAAGACCTTTGAGAAACCTTGGCCGTCGCCAGAAGCTTCCAGTTTCTTCACGAATAGCCTGGCCCTCGACCTCAATACAATACGCGGCTTGGCCGGAATCCTGAATTACGGCACTCCACTTCGGATATTGCGCCCACAGCCGTTTTTGTTCGTCGTCATCTAGCGGCCTCATATCTATGATCTCCAACTTTGGTTTTTCATCGACGATCTTCGTGTCTTCGATACTGCTTGTGTCCAGCCACTTGATGATCTCTCTGCCAAATGCTCTCTTCAGGGCCGCATTGGCAACGGATGGATTCGCGTCGTGGAGATGCTCCTTCAGGGACCGAGCAAGCAAGCGCTCGATGCGCGCGGAAGCCTTCACTTGCCTCTTGGACCCTTCCGGGTGGCAGACTCGAAGGCGATTCCAACGACGGAGCCAGTCATAGTCCGAAAGGCAGGATCCCAGAAACTCCGAGGGAGGACTTCCCATTCGGACCGATGAACGCTGCCAGCGCCTCCCAACCCCCAACGTCAATCAAGCGTAGACCTGTAATTGCCTTCATTGAGGAACCACAGTATTAAAAATATAAGCGGGACTCGCACACGACTTAGTGTTATGTCTCAAAAGTTGTGATTTTTTTGTGCTGTGGTTGCGTAGCGAGAACCGTATACATCAGCATGGACAGTCTCTCCGATAGTGGTCACCATGGCCTGCTCGCTCCACTGTGTGGTACTGGTCCGCTGCTGACGTCAGTTTATCTTGGTCTAGTAGAGGTCGTATCCATCGGTCAATGGTAGTTAATTCGGCGTGCTTTGTTGGCATTCGGCCATGGTATGTTGGTGGCTGATCAATCTTCACCCTCTCGGTGAAGGCGGGAAGAGATGGTGCAGTCTTCGACTTCCTTGCAAAGTCAAGCCCCCTTTTCGATCTTTCATGGCTCCGGACAGGGTCGGTGGCTAACGTTGCCTTGCCGAGTTCCTAGTTTCCACGTCCACGGTACGAGCCGCGTCCTCATCCGCGTCCACGGCCTCGACCAGGTCCGATAGATGGTGTGGCGCCGTTTTGCCATAGTAGTAGCCCGCGGGAGATCCCCGCTTTTGAAACTAGAGCAATCATGTTGGCAGTGGTGCTGCCTCCGTCGTAGGAAGAATCCTCGATGTTGGTTCTGGTAACTTGCATTGCTGCGGTTTCTGACTCTCCCCCTATTTGACAAAAAGCTTCGGCGGGCGAGACGTAACAACTGAAAGCCGACCTCGCCCACTGACATACCAACATGCCCCCTCGGCTTCTCAGTTGAAGGGTTGTATCATTCCTAAGAACTCATCCCAGTTGGCTTCTGTCTTCATGCCAACGTCGGTCGTCTCCCTCCAGCTCGCGCTGCCCTGAGACGTACTCTTGGGTTGCCCACCGCAGTAGTGGATCCGTGCTCAGCTTGAACCTTCTCACTTGGTCCTTGTGCGCCGTGACCGTCCACCCCGTCGCATGTTTCTGTCACTACCTGTGTTTTTCTCAACTCTGTTATCCTTCCTCATTGGTAGCGACCACGCGGTGTGCGCCCAGGTGGGTGTGTTCGGTCCTCCCTGGCGTCTGCCTGTGACTGGCTCCATCGAGACTACTACCCATAGGTCATCCGCGCCCGACTCCTCGAGCGGCCTGTCTGTGAGCATGGCCTTTTGCAATCTCTCACGCATCTGCGCGGCCAGGCTCTGTTTCCTCTGCGCCTCTGTCATTGTGCCGTGGTACGGTGGTCTTCCGGATGGGGCCTCGTACGGCGTCACACCTGTGCTGGTGTGCGGTGTCGTATTATGCGTGTGACAGACCCCCGGCACCATCCTACCCAGGTCGCGGTGTCCTTCTTGCCACAGAACCCGCTTCTGAGCGCCTTGTGGGAGGCTTCGTTGATGCCGTTCCCTTGCGGCCTATACGTTGCCGTCGTCAGATGGACGCAGCCCAACGCGCTAGCCACCGTCTCATGGAACGCCCTGAAGCTCGTGCCGTTGTCCGTTAGGACCACTCCCGGAATGCCGAACGGTGTCACCCAGCCCCGCAAGAAGATGTGAGCCGTCTGCGCAGCTGTGACCGTGCTCGTTATCCACGCTCCCATGTACCGCGTCGCGTGGTCCATTACAACCAAGAGCCACCAACTCTGCCCATCTAGCTGCATGGGTCCTACGTGATCCAGGCTTACTGTGTCCATCGCGCTCGGATTCTCCAGACTCCCCTTCGGCACGTTGTCCGTCAGCCGAGCTCTCGTTCGAGTCCGGGCACATATCAGGCACTCTCTTACCACTTTCGCAACGCCCTCTGCAAGTCCGGGCCAGTAGAACATGCTGGCTATTCTCTTCCGCGTCTTGAGT
>NW_011645789.1:190838-191861 GCF_000223845.1 Gregarina niphandrodes | reverse complement strand
GAAGGGTCGTAGATACCCAACGGCGCCTAGGAAGCTCTGCAGTTCCTTCCTTGAGGCGGGGCGGGGGCATTGAGAACGTTGCCGATCTTCCTCTCGGCACGCTATCCCTTGCCGCCCGATCCTGTGACCGAGGTACTTTACTTCGGGCTTGAGCCACTCGCTCTTATCTAGCCTGAGGTAGAAGACTCTCTCTCTGCACAGTCGCAAGACCTTCTCCAACCGCTACATCACGTCCGTCGCGATGATGATATTATCAATGTAACGCGATCGTCCAACATCTCAAACACCATGTCCATCGCGCGCTGAAACTCCGGCGGATACGAGTCGGCAGCCATGCTTTGGTTCACCCTCCGGTAATCCAAAACGCACCTCCACTCGCCCGTCTTCTTCTTCACGAAGTGCGGCGCGGCGGCGCACTTGCTTTTCGAAGGACGGATGACTCCGAGCTTCAGCTGCTTCTCCACTTGCTTCTCCAACTCGGCCCGCGACTCAAGGTCGAGATGTCTCAACCCCGCTTTGTACGCCTTGCCGCTTGCCTCGAAACGCGCCTCGTACTTGACGCGCGCCACCTTCGGGTACTCCCACACGTCTCTGTATGCGACCAACAGAATCCACAGCCCGTCCCTCAGGCTCTGGTCCAGGTGTCCCGTACCCTCCACGAACACCTGCCGCTGCCTCTCGAAGGGATCCTCCGACTGCTCCTCTACTACGAGTGGCTGTTCTTTGTACTTCTCCGCAAGCCGTATCTCATCAACCGCGCCTCTCTGCGCCGCCAGGACCAACGCCTTCCCGGACCTTCTCTCAACCAAACCAAATCGTTCCAACTCTACCCTCCCCAGGAGGCTCGGGACCGATGGTCGGTCATGCGCCGCGAATTCTACTTCGTCCGTCTCGCCGCGCACTGTTACCGGTACTGGCTCCGTCACGGGTAGTGATCCTGAACCCAACACTGTGCTTACTTGCTGTCGGCGCTGCGACATTCTTACGCCAGCGCGACTGCAATCCTCTCTCCTCAGCAGGCTT
>NW_011645789.1:189025-190722 GCF_000223845.1 Gregarina niphandrodes | reverse complement strand
GCCTCTCTGCGCCGCCAGGACCAACGCCTTCCCGGACCTTCTCTCAACCAAACCAAATCGTTCCAACTCTACCCTCCCCAGGAGGCTCGGGACCGATGGTCGGTCATGCGCCGCGAATTCTACTTCGTCCGTCTCGCCGCGCACTGTTACCGGTACTGGCTCCGTCACGGGTAGTGATCCTGAACCCAACACTGTGCTTACTTGCTGTCGGCGCTGCGACATTCTTACGCCAGCGCGACTGCAATCCTCTCTCCTCAGCAGGCTTACCTCTGCGCCCGTATCCTGCTGGAACTCAATCGCGGTCCCCTTCACGAGGGCCCTTACCGAAAATTTCGGCCGTTACTCGACCCTCCAGTTACGGTTCCCGCGACTCGTGGCCCCAGCGTCATGTCCTCTGTCAGCTCATGACAACATTTCGCGCCCCCTGGACCCTCACTGTGCACTACCTTCTCGACCGCGGCCACTGGCATGCCGACGTCCTCTCCCGGTGCCGGCTGGTCCTTCTTTTTCTTGTCGGCGCTCAGCTCCTTGTCTACGAACTTCTGCACCGCCTTCAGGTAGTCGGTCCTGGTTCTAGCTCCACGGACATTCAGCACTGCTTTGCCTTCTCCTACCTCCGCGAACGCCTTCAGTCCTGAGTCCTCATCTGTGAGGTAGTGCCTCGGGCACATCCTCGCCCAGTGACCTTTCCGGCCGCAGTTAGCGCACCTGTCCTTGCCGTGGGGGCGGTCTTTCTCGCGGTGGCTCCTCATGCCACAGCTACCACACTTGTTCAACCGCGCTCCGTCACCCGACGTGTCCGAATCTTGCTCTCTCACGGGCCACTTCATCGCAGCGAAGACCGGTCTCGCTCTCTCCGAGAGCGGTGCGAGCTTATGGAGGACCTCTATCACTGTCCCATCGCCCTTCCTGCACTCGAAGTGGAACTCTTTCGCCCACCTGTTGTCTGCCGCCGCGATCAGAATGGACTGTTGCAACAGCATCCCCGGAATCGTGATCCTTGTGCCGTAAAGGACCTGCAGCCGTGTCGGCAACAAATCGTGGAGGGCCGGCACCTCTTCCGGCGGTGGGTAGACGCAGGACCTGAAGCACCGGCTCAGCAGAGTGCTGTCCGGGTACAGGGACCTAGCTACGCCCGACAGAAACCTCTGTACCGCCACCCCGGGGCCTCTCCTACACCCATTCAAACGCGCTCTGATGGTGGCTGGCATCCAGGCCCACAGTCTAGCCACTGGCGTTTCGTCGTGGATGTAGTGGCACTGCTCGCCGACGGCCGTCGCCACGTCATCCGCCCACTGCTCAAATTCCTCTTCGGTGACGGCCGTGAACGGTGGGAGGCGGCACTTCGCTAGCTTATCCTCCCAGGCCTCCTACTCGCGCGAGTCAAGCTCGCGTGTCGACTCCGGAAAGCGCCCTATGTACGCATACCCCACGTCAGTGGCAACCAGTCCAGTAGCTGTCGCCATTGTTGTGTCGTACTGGTCCGCTGCTGACGTGGTGCTGCCTGCGTCGTATGATGAGTCCTCGGTGTTGATTCTGGTAACTTGCATTGTTGCGGTTTCTGACCCTCCTGTATTTGACAAAAAGCTTTGACGGGCGAGACCCAACAACTGAAAGCCGACCTCGCCCACTGACACACCACAGGACACATTTCGCCACGTGAGATGAAATTGGGGTCCGACCGGCCCTGCCGTTAG
>NW_011645789.1:185545-189005 GCF_000223845.1 Gregarina niphandrodes | reverse complement strand
CTCCCAGGCCTCCTACTCGCGCGAGTCAAGCTCGCGTGTCGACTCCGGAAAGCGCCCTATGTACGCATACCCCACGTCAGTGGCAACCAGTCCAGTAGCTGTCGCCATTGTTGTGTCGTACTGGTCCGCTGCTGACGTGGTGCTGCCTGCGTCGTATGATGAGTCCTCGGTGTTGATTCTGGTAACTTGCATTGTTGCGGTTTCTGACCCTCCTGTATTTGACAAAAAGCTTTGACGGGCGAGACCCAACAACTGAAAGCCGACCTCGCCCACTGACACACCACAGGACACATTTCGCCACGTGAGATGAAATTGGGGTCCGACCGGCCCTGCCGTTAGCTTTTTATGGGTTGAGGGACTTTTTACGAACTCGCAACCTATTCAGCCCGCAAACCCGAATTCAACTCAGTTCTCAACGACTGAGACTTCCTAGCACGGGAGACATAACATGGAGGGCCAGTCCCGCACATATTTTTTACACTGTTTTTTCAATGAAGGCAATTACAGGTCTACGCTTGCTTCACGTTGGGGGTTGGGAGGCGCTGGCAGCGTTCATCGGTCCTTATGGGAAGTTGTCGCCCATCACCGATTGCGTCGCGAGGATAGCGGTCGTGTCAGATGGTAAGGGTGTCGCCGAAGTTCTGGCCTTGGCGCCTCCCTCGGAGTTTCTGGGATCCTGCCTCGAGGACTATGATTGGCTCCGTCGTTGGAATCGCCTTCGAGTCTGCCACCCGGAAGGGTCCGAGAGGCAAGTGAAAGCTTCCGCGCGCATCGAGCGCTTACTTGCGCGGACCCTGAAGGAGCATCTCAACGACACGGACCCGTCCGTTGCCAATGTGGTATTGGAGAACGCGTTTGGCAGAGAGCTTACGAAGTGGCTGGACACAAGCAGTACCGAAGACACGAAGATCGTCGATGGAAGATCAAAGCTGGAGATCATAGATATGAGGCCGCTAGATGACGACGAGCAAATACAGCTCTTGGCGCAATATCCGAAGTGGAGTGCTGCAATTCAGGATTCCGGCCCCGCCGCGTACTGTATTGAGGTCGAGGGCCAGGCTATTCGTGAAGAAACTGGAAGCTTCTGGCGACGGCCAAGGTTTCTCAAAGGTCTTGGTATTGCCTGCGCTGTGGGTTTGAGTGGTGCGGTGATAGCAGGAGCGGTGTTCCACCTCTATAGAGCACGAGCCGACAGTTTGACACCCCCGGATTCAGAACTGCCGAGTATTCTCGATCCTCTTTCGGTCTCTACCTACACTCCGTCTGAAGGGCCAATGCCCAGCTCTACTCAGTCTGAGGGCCAAATGCCCAGCTCTACTCGGTCTGAGGGCCAAATGCCCAGCTCTATAGCGTCGGAGGGCCAAATGCCCAGCTCTACTCCGTCTGAGGGCCAAATGCCCAGCTCTACTCCGTCTGAGGAGCCAATGCCCAGCCCTACTCCGTCTGAGGGGCCAATGCCCAGCTCTACTACGTCCAAGGAGCTGATTCACAGAGACACTCCAAGCGAGGCCCCGATGCCTGCATATACTCCGATTACTGAGGCCACGACGCACAACTACACATCGTTGTGCGATGCCCAATTCTCTCGTTTGTCAGATGCCGAACGGTACAAGTATGCGGTGTCTTGCGATTGTAAGGCTTGGTCCGAGTCGGACTTGGTCGTGAACTGCAAACCCGTGGCGATCGAGTCCAGGGCTGGCAACATAGCGATGTCTGCACACGAGTTGGCGTGGATGAGAATACCCTCTGACACTTGCAAGGGCATATACGATAACAACAAGAACGCGTCAATGGTAGACGCGACGGCGGATGCCTGGAAGACGTTGGACTGGTCCAGCTGTAACATGGGCGGTAAGGTGGTTTGCGTCGATGACCGCGGCGAGGACCTGAGTTGTCATTACTTTGGCGATCCGTTCAAGTACGACTTCCCGAGAGTCTGGGAGGCGGTCATCCGTCACGTAAAGCCCTCCCGTTGCCTCATCACAAACCACGACGACATAAAGAAGGAGTATCTCCTTCACCTAGCCCGTGGACGGGCCGCCGCCAAGTGCATAGGTCTCGACATATACGGCATCAGCCAGCAACGTCTATACTATCTACTGGGACGAACCTTTAGTTCACAGCTTCCAGACGATCCATGTTACGGCGTTTACAACGCCTGTCAACTGCCGAAGCACGGCTGTCGATGCGTCGAAGCTCGATTCAGCGTCGTGGCGGTGGGCCTGTCAGGAGAGGACGTGTTATGGGGAAATGTTACAGACTTCATGACCACTGCTGCGGAAATGAAAGGGAACTACTCCTTGTTCCAAACACCAGGCTACTTCCCAAAGTACTGTAGCTTTGAGTGCCGAAACCTCAAGACTGCAACGCTCAAACGTGTCAAGAACGAGATAACAAATTTTTTGGCCTTTTACTCGACTTGAAACTTCACCCCTCATTTTGAAGCGCTCCCGGCCCACCAGGGTGACCTAAGCGTGCGTTTGCTGTGGCTGTAGCCTCTCACCTTTCGGGGCCGGCGCACCCCTTGCGCCGCATGAACAAGTCGCGTAGAACTCGCCTCACGGTTAGCCTGCAATGCACCTTGTCACGTCACACTAGTCTGCCGCAATCGCATTCTGTTGCCTTGGATCTCGTTGACTACGTAGGGTAGCGCCATCAGGCTTGGTATCTCTCCTTTCTCACGGATTACGGTTTCGACGGGTTCGACCCTGGTACTTACGACTACAACATCTCCCAGCGCGAAGGCTTCCCCTTTCGCAGTCGGAATAGTTACCGTCTTGATGTATCTTGGACATTATGGACTCGAAGGTGCGGTGATTCGATTCGTTTAGTCCATTCTGTCGAGGCAGGTGTGGTGCGGCGTTGATTGACTTTCAGCACGGAAGTCACGTAGTCGTGGAAGTCACCTTTGAACTCTGTTCCGCCGTCCGTGTATACTTCGAAGGGCATCCCCAACGCTCCTACTACACTTTCTGCAAACAGGTTGCGCGTTACCGCAGGCGTCTTCAGCGACGGTGCTCTAGCTACGATGTAACGAGTTGCGTGGTGTATGCACACAAGGATGTAGTAAACCTGCCCTTGGGTGGTCTATGCCCTTGTGTGCATAGACCCCCCCCTGCCCTTGGAATGCTCTAGGGCCCACATAATCCATGCTTACTCTACTCATGAAGAACGGCTGCTCCAACGTACCCTCCCATAGGGTACCGAGCAGTCAGCTAAGTCGATTCGGGACGTACAACTTTTTGGTCTTACGGTGTTCGTAGGGGCCGTCTTCTCTTTTGAGGAGGTTTTGCAACTCATCCACGGGGACGTCGTCGTCCTTCACAAGGAACTCGTTACGTGACGGTAGCTGGAATAGGTTCTGGCTGACCTCGGCGAAATGGACTGCAAACGGTCGATTACCGATGTGCGTAGCATCGAGATCCCGATCATGGTCCTCGTCGTCTTGGAGCCTAGACAG
>NW_011645789.1:176752-185525 GCF_000223845.1 Gregarina niphandrodes | reverse complement strand
GCTCCAACGTACCCTCCCATAGGGTACCGAGCAGTCAGCTAAGTCGATTCGGGACGTACAACTTTTTGGTCTTACGGTGTTCGTAGGGGCCGTCTTCTCTTTTGAGGAGGTTTTGCAACTCATCCACGGGGACGTCGTCGTCCTTCACAAGGAACTCGTTACGTGACGGTAGCTGGAATAGGTTCTGGCTGACCTCGGCGAAATGGACTGCAAACGGTCGATTACCGATGTGCGTAGCATCGAGATCCCGATCATGGTCCTCGTCGTCTTGGAGCCTAGACAGGGCATCGGCGACGTAGTTGTTATCTCCTGGGATGCAACTGAACTTTAAGTCGTATTGAAGGAGCAGAGGAACTGCTGGAGGAACAGAGCCCATCGACCTACCTTGCCTGTGTCAGCCTTCGCTAGGAAAGTGAGATTGCGATGGTCGGTAAGGCCCAGGGTGGGTCTCAGCCGTATGTAAGCGTCCCACTTGGTCACAAAGTATTTGACCGCCCACAATTCTCTTTCTCTCGCGTCCCAATTACTGAGCTTGGGTGAGCTTCTTGCTACCGTACTCGATCACTTCCAACCTGCCATCGTTGACCTGACCCAATACCGGGTCGGGAGCTACCAAGTAGTCAGCATTGCCCCGGTTACCAGTCGCATTGGTGCTTCGTGGGAGTCACGCCACGCGAAGCTTTAGGTCTTCCGGCTGTTCATGAGCTCATGTAAGGGCTGCATCTTGTCGGAGTACCCTGGCACGAACCTTCGGTGGAACGAGAGTAAACATAAAAGCGACCTCAACTGCTTGTAGTCTTTTGGCGAAGCGACTGCTCAACGCCTCCACCTTTCCAGGCTGGGGCTTGATGCCGCACTTCCCTACGGCATGACCAAGCGAGGGGATTTCCCGCGGAGCCACTCACGTTTGGCCAGCTTCAAGAAGAAGCCATTGCCGATACAGATTCGCATCACCTTATTTAGGAGTTCAAGGCATTCCTGTCCGCTGTAAATGACTATATCGTCAATATAGCATTCGACGCCCTGGCCTAGAAGCGCATCAAAGCTTGATTCATTGCTCTCTGATACTCCCCCGGCGAGGTTTTGATGCCGAAGGGCACAACATTGAATTCGAACAGTCCCCAAAGAACGCGGTGTTTTGCTTACACGCTTCACTGATGGGAACATTCCAGAACTTTCGGTTACAGTCGAGAGCAATATGGTAGGAATGGCCGGACGTCTTTTGGAGATTATTCCGGAGGAGGGGAATAGGGAAGGCGTCATCTGTTTATTGACTTGCCGATAGCCTATTACGGCCCGGTAGTCGCCTGTTTTCTGTGGGACTATGAATGGACGAGAGCTCCACGGCGATTTATTCGGACATATGACGCCTTTCGAAAGCTGGGAGTCTACCTGGCGCCTGAGCTCTTCCTCAGCAGCCCTCTAGGGCCCACATAATCCATGCCTACTCTACTCATGCTTACTCTACTCACGAGTCAGAAACTATGGCATTGCGTTGAAGCAGTCATGACCGTCTCATCCTCGTCCTAGCTAGCGGGCCGCATCGTGAAAGGGGTGGCTCGCTCGCCCTTTTCACGATGCGGCCCGCCGTCCACTCTCACGGCCAGCGAACACCTGCTGGTGAGCCAATCGGGAGTGGTTACTGTTTGGTCGTACTAATGTTCGGTCGCTCCTCCACTAGACACCCACAACACGACGACATCGCCGGCGGGTCTCCTCTCCTTCCGACGAAAAAACCTTCTTGCGTTAATTGTCCCAGCGGTTCTATTACCGACGGACTAAGACACTGAGAAGACACATCACCCACACGTCGGCAGCCTTTCTGTTTTTTTAAAGGCGCAGGCCTCCCCACACAGCCCGCAGGCCGTAACCACACCCAGCACCACTTGTTCATCCCCCTGCCATTCCGCCTGCAACAAGTGCTAAATGCCCTCGTCCGTGGTCGTCAGGACTACCGGAAACCATCAGCGACACCAATCGAATCGGAATTACATGACTGCAAGTGCGACCCTGCTGCTGTTGAACCCAGGCCCTTGCCAAAAACCAGCCAGTCAGCAAAGGCCAGTCAGCTGCGGGTGGCAGAGCAGGCAATGGTCACCGGCCTGGTTGTTGGTTTTTTAATATGACGGACTTTGTCTTCCCGAACGCCACAGACTACAAGGTCCTTGCAGACATCCAGGCGCTGGATCAGCGCATCGACGGACTCACACAGTGTGCACAGAGGCTCGGGGTGGAGCAGACGGATCAAGCCTCCTGGTAAAATGCATCACTCTTTCGAGACGCCACTCTTTCGCAGGACCGCAGTCCTCTCGGACCTTATCGCCTTGGCAGGAGCATTCCATATGGCCGTAAAAGAGGTGGTACCGCGGCTCCAGACGAAAGCGGTGGTTCCCTGGAGTCCGTCGCTGGATATCAACCTCTATAATGAAATCCCGAATCTGCTCAGCGTCATCCGTGAACCGGACGACGCCCGAGAACTCGCGGAAATACCCGTCACCCAGCCCCTATCGATTAAGGCGGACATAGTCAAGCGCAAACTGCGCGTAACCCCACCCCCCCCAGTCCCGCGCTCGGTCTCACACACATGTTGCTCGGTCTCACACACATGTTGCTCGGTCTCACACACATGTTGCTGCAGGCCCAAGACATGATGATTATGGACGCAATTCGCGGCATTGAACAGGCCGCCCAAAAGTGGTCGCCGCCGCTGTCCCAACTAACGAACAGCGTCAGTTCCCGCCTCACTCCCTTCCAGATCCAGAAGCAAACTGAAGCAGTTCAAAATGTCATTGCTGCCATTCACAGCGGAACAAATCGGGAGCAATATTAAAAACGCAAACACACGCACAACTTGTGCACACGTGTGCATAGCTTGCACACGTGTGCATAGGTTGCACACACAGCCTACATGTTGAGCTCCTTCCACATGAAGCCCTTCTCGCCCTGATCCTCGAGTCGCACACCGAGCGCTGTGAGTCTCTTGTCACGGATTTCGTCGCAGGCCCCGAGGAGACTCCGGGCCACGTCCCGGGCGTCGTCCATGGTGGCGGACTTCTTCATTAAGCCACGGCTCTGGTCACGTACTTGGTGTCGGAACTCACCGAGCAGGTCCATGACATCGGCGAACCTCTGGTCGACTCCGCCAGCGGCGGCTTCACTGACATACCCGAAAATGTTTTCAGATTCGACCAGCCCGAAGACTCTCATCAGCCGGTGCACGTGACTGGTGACCTTGATCAGCAAGGTGCCTTTGTACTCATCGGCAGACTGTTCGGAAATGTACTTGTTCACGTCCGTAATGAGCTGCTGCAGAGCACCGACAGCCGACGGGGTGTCGAAATTGTCGCAAAGGGCACTATGCACCTTGGATTGGCACGCATTCAGCTGTACAAGCAGGCTACGGTCCTGCTGGTTCCAGTGCTGGTTTGCGGCCGTGCAGCACTTCATGTCCATCTTAGCGTCGCCCGGAGTACTCCACTCAATCTCAAGTTTAGCCGCCTTACGAATGAGCGTCTTCATAGTCGCAAAGAAGTTGCTCAACGTTCGGTGAATCTCCGCCGGCTCCTTCATGCTCTCTCCTTTCGGGTGGTAATTCATGGGTTGGTCCCAGCGATGCAGGAGCACTAGGAGACGCACGATCTTGGGATCATAGTTTTCAAGAATCGCGGATATCGTAATGAAATTTTTCAGACTCTTGGACATCTTCAGTCCTTGAATGTGCAGATGTCCAGAGTGCAGGAAATAGTTGACCCATTGTGGGCGGTTGAAGTTGGCTTCAGTTTGCGCCAACTCGTTATCGTGATGGGGGAATCGCAAGTCAATACCACCCGAGTGAACGTCAATCGGGAACCCCAAAGCATCAGAGGCCATGGCCGAGCACTCAATGTGCCAGCCGGGGCGGCCCCGGCCCCAAACAGATTCCCAAAACGGCTCACCCTCTTTCGCCTTCTTCCAGAGCGCAAAATCCAACGGACACTTCTTCTCACCAACCACGCCCAAGCTGCCCTCACCCTCCAGCACGCGGGCCTCGTCATTCACTGACCAAGGCTCCATGCGTCCGTAGACGTGTTTCTCGGAATTTCGGAAAGCCGTCGTATCAAAGTAGACTGACCCGCCGGATTCGTAAGCGTAGCCGTTGTCGATAATTTTCAAAATGAACTTCTGGATCTCCGGAATAAATTCGCTAACTCTGGTAATGATGTCCGGCATCTTGCAGTTCAGCGCTTGTAAATTCCGCCAAAAATCGTTCTCGTAGTAACGAGCTAGCTGATTAGGCGGTATGTGTAACTCTCTAGCGCGAGCAATAATCTTGTCGTCGATGTCCGTAACATTCATGCACATGTTAACGTTGTAACCAAAATAATCTTCCATAATGCGTCGCAAAATGTCAAATGTAATGTAATTCCTGGCATGGCCCATGTGCGCACTATCGTAAACCGTTGGTCCACATCCATACCAGTTAACGGTGTTGCCGTTCTCCGGTATGAACGTCACCTTGCCTCCCGCCATTGAGTTCGACACCTTCAATCCAGTGACGAACGCATTTGTCGGGTTTGGAGCAACCCAGTTGTCCGCAACAGAGGAATGACAAGTCGCCTGCGCCGGTTCTGCAGAAACTGTACTCTCCGTCTGGTGCGGCATTGCCCTAAAAATTTGCCACCCAAAAAAACCTTGTTCAGGGGAACTCCGCGCGCGTGCGCGCAAACATTCTCAACACCAGCTTTTTTGCGCAGAACGTATTCGAACGTTGGGAGCAGATTAAGATGGGCCTAGGCGCCGTTGTTTGATGCAAGCAGAGCATTAGGGGCTCTCTTGACCCCGAGATTCACCGTCCACTTCAACTTTGCAGTCCCAATCCGCTGGTAATGACACAGAGTTCGTTCATGTCTTTACGTACCACCGTAATGGCTTTTTCGGCCGCCAGCTGTTCCGGTTTGGTCAGGTTGGGGCCACGGTTAACACAAGGCATTAGTGCGTTGCTATTTTCCGGCGAGGCATTAGTGCGTCGCTACCTTCCGGCGGCTGTTGGACATTTTCCTCCCGGGCCAGACACGCAAAGTCCTCGACTACGCCCCGTCGCAGTTCTCTTTAAACGACGGGCAAGTCTTTCATCTCAGTAACGAGCCTTCTCGGGCCTTGGATCCCTCGCACTTACAAAGTTTTTTCCAAATGAGCCTGTACACCCAGCTACGACACATCCGCCATTTTCTTTTCCGTAAGCCTTGCTGACTGATTTTCAGGCGGCATCATCCTGAACCAGCACGGATTCTCGGCGGAGTCCGCTATCATTTCGTCCACCAGCTGTTTTAGTTCTCAAGCCATCCTATCACGAAGGGTGACCTTCACAAAGAGTTTGTTGGTGGCGCGGCGCAAGTTAGCCATGAGGGTCTCTTGTTTTCGTAATAATTAACCTGGTTCAAAATAAACAAGCCTTCCGGAATTGATAGAGGTTCCCGATCGCGAGGTTCGCTTGCAGGGATTTATTCGTTCGCCCCTCAGCCCACGCGGTGTGTAGTGTTTACAAAAAGTCCCTGATCTGAGAACACAGTTTTCTGACTGAGCACAGCCGTTCCCTCCTAGACCAAGAACACACCCCTTTCCTTCTAGTCTGAAACCACAGCCCTTCTAGGTGGAGAGCACAGCCCTTCTAGAACACATCCCTTCCGCCCTAGACTGAGAACCTAGCCAGAACACGGACCGTGAACACAACCGTCCCAGGCAGCGCTCCTCGTCGGAGAACACAGTCTTTCCCCCCTGTACCGGGAACACAGCCTTTCTGCACTGAAAACGTATCAACACTTCGAACCCACGGCCTTACAGAAAACCCTTTCAAACTTCGTTCTCAACACGCGCAATGATGCTACCGTTCGGACTGAAGACCTCAAAAATCAAACCATATACAACTAGGTAACAATTGCTACGCGAATCTTCAACGCCTCAACCAGATAACCACTAATATCATGCAACCACTGATTCGAGACGTCCGATCGGCGCGGCGCTTTCTAAAACTTCCAGGGCCCCTGGAACACGAGGCCCTAATGGATCATCGACGATGCTGCGAACACGAGGCCCTAATGGATCATCGACGATGCTGTCTCTTTCCTTCATGTTCTCTTGTTCGGCATCACGGCGGTACCGCCTAAGATGTGCGTCCGACAGTACGTTTTGAATTAACTCACCTTCGTCTTCGACTCCTCTTCTTCTTCTTCTTCGTCGTCGGCGTTAAGTTACTCACAAGACCCCGCACTGTATCTGGTCAGGAGATGACCAGGGGCCAGCCGCGGCAAAATGGAAAACGTCTTCCGGATAGTTAATTCGTTCCTTGGCTAAGCGGACTTCTTCGGGTACCACCACAAACTGAATACCTTGTTTCAACTTTCGTTCAGCGTCCTCCTTCGCTTCCTCCGCTTCTTTCTTCGCCAAGTCGACGGCATCCTGAGCGGCCATCGCCTTCCTCTTCTCCTCCTCCACAGCTTCTGAAAGTTACTTTGCCTGCCAGTCTTTCCGGCATGTTTATTCGTGTCAACGACTCGCTTCAGCTCCTCATCTGCTTCCGCCGCACACCGACTCGCTTCTTCACTGGCGGTGTGGTCGGCGACGGCCTCCGCCCGCAGGCGGTCTTGAGTGTGGTCCATTTCTACCTTCCTTTCGTTAAAAGCACGTTCTTTTTCGGCCTTCTGGGTCTTCAAGGCGGCATTCTGGGTCTTCAAGGCGGCAGTCTGGGCCTCCAAGGCG
The DNA here is from genome assembly GCF_000223845.1 of Gregarina niphandrodes. Taxonomy (NCBI): domain Eukaryota; phylum Apicomplexa; class Conoidasida; order Eugregarinorida; family Gregarinidae; genus Gregarina; species Gregarina niphandrodes. The sequence continues at coordinate 178,790 of NW_011645789.1, read as the reverse complement.
GCATTCTGGCCCTTCAAGGCGACCTCCCGGCGCCATTCTGGGCCTCCCGGGCCTCACTTAGCTTTTGCGGCGCCACTTCATAATCTAGGAGTTTGTTTAACTTAGCCTGGGTCGCCTCGGCATTTTCGCGTGTCTCGATGGCACTTCCCTGAACTTTTCTATTTCCGCGAGCGTCGGATAAAGTACACGGATCGGATTACGTTTACTGAGCCAACCTCCCATCTTCGAATGTGATAGCGTGGGTCTGTCAATGATCACGTGCTTTTTGAACTTACTGTTTGTGTATTTCGATGAGAAAATTAAGGTCGCAGAGTTGCTGCCTTAGGAACGAACCTATTTACGTAGTAGAATATAGACGTAACCCCTCGAGTCGTCCAGGGATATAACGATCTCTGAAGAAATTTCTATACATGTTTTTGGCCACGCCTCAGTTCCCGCAACTAACAAGTATAAATGCGAGGACAACTGACGGCCGGACATTGTAGCCAACGACGGCGAACACAAGGCCAACGGGAATAGCGCTGCCGCGGCTCCTCTATCCATTATGGAGGCATCAGTGTGTGCCGGACCCCGTTGTGTCGCCTTCGGTAGATTTATTTTATTGGGGCGTGAACCCTCTACATCGTAACACACGGTTCTGCCCTCAAGTCACAACCAGCGGGTGCCAAACTCACGCGCGGAGACCGAGACCGAGACCCGCCGAGTGTGAAGAGGAACGGGTGGGAAGGCGAAGCCCTCGCTTGGGCGAAGCCACAGGCACCAGGTGGCGAGCAGCCCCCGCCCGGCGTTCCGACTGAAGCGCGGTACCGACAAGAATAAGTCAGTGGCTGGTTGCAAAGGGTGTAATTGACTGGGTGTTGAAGCGGAAGGTGCAGGGCCGTAGTCGTTGGCGAGAGGGCCGTGGGAGCTTTGAGTACGTGAAGGAAGTAAGCCCCAGCCCCAGCTGCGGAGTGCCCCCCCCCTGTCTCTCGGACGCATGTGCGATTATGAGTTTCGCTTTTTCTGTTCTGAGGTCCTGGAAGACGCCCCAGAGCCCCGATTGGTCTTGGATGTTTTTTCTATCCTGTTGTGCTATCTGGTGTATGCCACGAATCATGAAAAGAGGATTTCACATTGTTGTCTGAAAGCATTCCTGAAGACGAACATGATTCCACAACTCATTGGTCCACTTGACGAGCGAGTTATCTGTAAGGAAATGAGTTGTGATGACCAAGTTGTAGCGACCAAGTGAGGAAGGGGGTGGGTCATACCGATGGGAGCTTTGAGCCATACAACCCCCCTCGGACTAGAAACCACGACTTTCTGACGTTGACAAACTCCTGTGATTTCTGCATATCCGTTACGAGATGTTTGTAATTTCGCCTCTTCTTTAAATTCAACTTGTATAGGGACTTGATCGCACGTCATTGCGCGCCATAGGTTGTTAACAGAGTCTATTACCTCTACTACAACTCGGACTTCTTCGTTCAAATAAGACCCCATCATACATCCATTGATTCTGTTGAAACATATATGAGTGGCATTACAGGATCTCAATGTGATTCAAGACTAATTGGAACTCACCTTCTAGGCGCCATCTCGGATTTTTTAATCGAATTTTTACCTTGTTCGATTGCTGTGCAGTTCGACACCGATGGCTGTGCAGGTCGCCACCGATGGCTGTGCAGGTCGCCACAATATTATTCCGCACCAACAATGTCCCTGCAGGCTTGTCCCTTCGTGTTATTTCTGGACTCTTCTTCTCAATTTCAGAAAAACTTCAGACCCCCTCCATCCGATCTACCCCAGTACGTTCCCGTGCGATCGGATTATATATAGTCAAACCTGTCAAGCTTGTGTGACCACCTTGTGTCCAGCAAAATGGCTCACGGCTTTTGTCTGGATCAGGGTAGAGATTTTGTGCTCCCCTTCTCACGAATTCTCTTAGCTGAGCGCCTTCTCTTAGCGCCGACAAGAAAAAGAAGGGTTTGTTGGCGCCAGGAGAGGACGTCAGCATGCCAGTGTTGAACCTCCTGGGGGGGGGGGGGGGGGAGGGGGG
>NW_011645789.1:174262-176401 GCF_000223845.1 Gregarina niphandrodes | reverse complement strand
CAGGTTGTTCGTCTGGTCGGATTCTCGAGGAGAGGCATTCGTGAAGCTGAAGCAGGCGGTAGCTGGTGCATCGTTGCTCCACAAGCCAGTTCCAGGAGCGCCGGTCATCATCGAAACAGATGCCTCGGAGGTTGGCATCGGCGCGGTGTTGAAGCAGGTGCAAGAGGGAAGAGAAGTCCCGTTAGAGTTCGCGTCTAAGAAGTTCACCGACGCGGAGAGAAAGTGGGATACGAGAGAGAGAGCTCTTCGCCGTCAAGTGGGCTGTAGAGAAGTGGTACGACTACGTAGCGCTCCATCATTTCACCGTACGCACAGATCACGCCAACCTACGCTACCTTGTGGGAGTAGACAAAGGGAAGGTGTTCCGCTGGGCGCTGGCGCTCAGCAGGTTCAACTTCACCTTGGAGTTCCTGCCGGGAGAGAAGAATAACATGGCGGACTGGTTGTCGCGGTACGCAGCGGAAGATAAAGAGTGCGACGCAGAGATCGAGGCAATGGCTTTGGGCGGTAGAGTGATAGGCCACGTGGGCCGACTGCTGGGGAGGCATCAAGTGTCGGAAGGGGACTTTATGAGAGAGTACCGGCAGCTGGAGCCGCAAGGAGTGCCTGGAGTGAAGAAGGATGGCAAGTGGTGGCGTCAGGCCATGACTGGCAAGGTGTACGTCTCGGAGCGACTGAGAGCGAAAGTGGTACTGAACTTCCACTATGGCACCAGTGGGCACGCGGGAGTACTCAAGACGCGGAAGAGAGTAGCCAGCATGTTCTACTGGCGGGACTTGCAGAGGACGTTGCGAAAGTGGTAAGAGAGTGCCTGATATGTGCCCGGACTCGAACGAGAGCCCTGACTCGAACGAGAGCTCGGCTGACGCACAACGTGCCGAAGGGGAGTCTGGAGAATCCGAGCGCGATGGACACAGTAAGCTTGGATTACGTAGTACCCATGCAGCTAGATGGTCAGAGTTGGTGGCTCCTAGTTGTAATGGACCACGCGACGCGGTACATGGGAGCGTGGATAACGAGCACGGTCACAGCTGCGCAGACGGCTCACATCTTCTTGCGGGGCTGGGTGACACCGTTCGGTATTCTGCGAGTGGTCTTAACGGACAACGGCACGAGCTTCAGGGGGCGTTCCATGAGATGGTGGCTAGCGCGTTGGGCTTCGTCCATCTGACGACGGCAACGTATAGGCCACAAGGGAACGGCATCAACGAAGCCTCCCACAAGGCGCTCAGAAGCGGGTTAAAGCACTCTGGCAAGAAGGACACCGCGACCTGGGTAGGATGGTGGCGGCGGTCTGTCGCACGCACAATACGACACCGCACTACGAGGCCTTATTCGGAAGACCACCGTACTTCGCGCGGTTGCAAGAGATAACCGGCACAGTAACAGAGGGCAGAGGAAGCGGAGCCTGGCCGCACAGGTGCAAAAGCCCATGCTCGCAGATAGGCCGCTCGAAGAGTCGGGCGCGGATGACCTACGGGTAGGAGAAACAGTAGTAGTCTCGATGGAGCCAGGGTCACAGGCAGACGCCAGGGGAGGACCGAAGACACCAGCATGGGGCGCACACCGCGTGGTCGCTACGAATGAGGATAACAGAGTTGAGGAAAACGCAGGTACTGGCAGAAAGATGCGACGTGCCGGGGTGGACGGTCACGGCTCACAAAGACCAAGTGAGGAGGTTCAAGCTGAGCACGGATCCACTACTGCGGTGGGCAACCCAAGAGTACGTCTCAGGGCAGCGCGAGCTGGAGGAGCAGGCCGAGAACAGGCGGGAGACGAACGACGTTGGCATGAAGACAGAAGCCAACTGGGATGAGTTCTTCAGACCAAAACGAAACGGAGCTAAAGGAGGGGGACCTGGTCAAGGCGCCTGAGGAACTCGTCATGTTCTCAGTCGAGGAAGGCTGTCGCAGCCATGCACCTCATTTGTCGTGTGCACGTTTTGTCTACGGACTTTTGGGTAAATGGGGGACGCAAAACAACAGTAAACCATGGCCGAGTCTACCACCCACAGCGGCCTGAGTTCAGCCACGGAGGACCTGCGCGGTTCAGCTTGTACGACGCACACAGAACTTGGGACGACTTGGGACGCACACAGAACGTTAACAGCTTGTTATGAGTTCGCCTTGTCACGTCCCG
>NW_011645789.1:173175-174203 GCF_000223845.1 Gregarina niphandrodes | reverse complement strand
GACCAAGTGAGAAGGTTCAAGCTGAGCACGGATCCACTACTGCGGTGGGCAACCCAAGAGTACGTCTCAGGGCAGCGCGAGCTGGAGGAGCAGGCCAAGAACGAGACGAACGACGTTGGCATGAAGACAGAAGCCAACTGGGATGAGTTCTTCAGACCAAAACGAAACGGAGCTAAAGGAGGGGGACCTGGTCAAGGCGCCTGAGGAACTCGTCATGTTCTCAGTCGAGGAAGGCTGTCGCAGCCATGCACCTCATTTGTCGTGTGCACGTTTTGTCTACGGACTTTTGGGTAAATGGGGGACGCAAAACAACAGTAAACCATGGCCGAGTCTACCACCCACAGCGGCCTGAGTTCAGCCACGGAGGACCTGCGCGGTTCAGCTTGTACGACGCACACAGAACTTGGGACGACTTGGGACGCACACAGAACGTTAACAGCTTGTTATGAGTTCGCCTTGTCACGTCCCGGTTTCACAAAACAGATACTGTCCGGATTAACAGCTACAAGTGCAAGGACAACTGCCGGACATAACAGGGAGGGCCAGTCCCGCATATACTGTGGTTTTTCAATGAAGGCAATTACAGGTCTACGCTTGATTAACGTTGGGGATTGGGAGGCGTTGGCAGCGTTCATCGGTCATGATGGGGAGTTGTCACCCATCGACGGCTGCATCGCGAGGATAGCGGTCGTGTCAGACGGTCAGGGTGTCGCCGAAGTTCTGGCCTTGGCGCCTCCCTCGAGAAACGGCTTCCGCGCGCATCGAGCGCTTGCTTGCTCGGACCCTGAAGGAACATCTCCACGACGCGAATCCATCCGTTGCCAATGCGGCCCTGAAGAAAGCATTTGGCAGAGGGATCATCAAGTGGCTGGACACAAGCAGTACCGAAGACACGAAGATCGTCGATGAAAAACCAAAGTAGATAGATATGAGGCCGCTAGATAACGACGAACAAAAACGGCTCTCGGCGGAATATCCGAAGTGGAGTGCCGTAATTCAGGATTCGGCCCCCCCCCCCCCGCGTATTG
>NW_011645789.1:170427-173103 GCF_000223845.1 Gregarina niphandrodes | reverse complement strand
AAACGGCTCTCGGAGCAATATCCGAAGTGGAGCGCTGCAATTCAGGATTCCGCCCCCCCGCGTATTGTATTGAGGTCGAGGGTCAGGCCATTCGCGAAGAAACTGGAAGCTTCTGGCGACGGCCGAAGTTTCTCAAAGGCCTTGGTATTGCGTGCGCTGCGGGTGTGAGTGGTGCGGTCTTAGGAGGGGTGGTGTTACACCTCTGTAGACCACAAGCTGGCAGTTTGATAAGCCCAGATTCAAAGTCGTCGGGAATCATCGATCCTCTTTCAGCCTCTACATATACTCCGTCTGAGAGGCCAATGTCCAGCTCTACTGCGTCTAAGGGGCTAATTTACGGCGATGCTCCAAGCGAGGCCCTGATAAAAAACCATACTCCGTTTACTGAGGCCACGACGCACAACTACACATCGTTGTGCGATGCCCAATTCTCTCGCTTGTCAGATGCCGAACGGTACAGGTATGCTGTGTCTTGCGATTGTAAGGTCTGATCCGAGTCGGATTTGGTCGTTCATTGCAAACCCGTGGCGACCGAGTCCAGGGCTGGCACAATGTCTGCACACGAGTTGGCGTCGCTGAGAATACCCTCTGAAACATGTAAGGGCATATACGATAACAAGAAGAACGCGACGATGGTGGACGCCGCGGCGGGTGCCTGGGAGACGTTGGACTGGAACAGCTGTTTCTGGGGCGGTAAGGTGGTTTGCGTTGACGACCCCGGCGAAGACCTGAGTTGTCATTACTTCAACCATCCGTTCAAGTACGACCTCGCGAGAGTCTGGGAGGCGGTCACCCGTCACCTGAAGCCCTCCCGTTGCCTCATCACAAACAACACAGACCTAAACGAAACGGGGCTGGGGGAGGGGTTCCTCCTTACCCTGACCCGTGGATTATTTGCAGCCCAATGGATACATGCCGACCTGTCCAACACCACGCAGCAAGAGCTACACAACGAGCTAGGATTATCCTTCGGTTTACATTATGTAGACCCAGCTTGTTCCGGCAATTACAACGTTTGTCAGCTACCCAAGGACGGCTGTCGATGTGTTGAAGGTCGATTTGTTGCCCTGGCGGTGAGTCCGTAGGAGAAGGACATAGCCTGTGGCTGGGTTACAGACTTCTTTGTCACTGCTAAGGATATGAAAGAAAGCTACTCTTTGATTCGAACACCAGGCTACTCCCCAAAGCGCTGTCTATTTCACTGCCTCAACCGTTATACTAAAACGGCCAGTGAGTACAGGAACGAGCTTGCAGGTTATTGGCAACGAATTGGTAACCGTTTTGAACCCTGAGGAGCGATGCCACTACGTGAAGAGATCGAGGGATTCTTACACAAACGTTTGGCCAAGTGTGACCGGCTGAGCCGACCGACCTTTCACTACCCTACCCTGCAGAGCGACCTACCCTGGGAAGATAACGTACGGCGACGATGTGTGATCGTATAGACAACCTCAAATAAGTGGTGTTAGCAGTTCGGTTTTTGTTCGTGCAAAAATAATTAACTTGGTTGCGTCTCTGGCTACGTCTCACGCGTCGGGAACAGTGACACTGTGAGTAATCACTGGAGTAATCATGGCCGTCTCATCCTCCTCCGCGCTGGCGGGCCGCCGAGAGTGACTCGCTCACCATCCACTCTCAGCACTAACAGCGAACACCTGCTGGCGAGCCAATCGGGAGTGGGCTTTTGGTTGGTCCTAATGTTCGGTCGCTCCTCCATTGGGCACCCGCGCCACCACGACTTGCTGCAAAGGTTTTTTAGGGGGTGGCTTTACCTGGCGGTCTCTCCACGAAAGCCTCAACAGAAACGATATCCCAGCGCAGAGGCTGCGTTGGTCATCCGGATACTGTCACGCGCCAGTGCTTCTCCAGTAGCTAAGTATAACGAACTTCGTACTATCGACCGCTGGCTACAGCCATTGCTACAACAGAACTGAACTGTAAACTCGCACGTTGGGCTTTACTTCTCATCTGAAAATTACGTCGCTGACTATATTTCAAGACATGCACATGACCCAGACTTCGTTCGAGACTACGGCCCCGTTCGAAGAAGATGCCTTACAAGTCACTCTTAAGAAAGCATTACAAACTCAAGCCTCTTCCGAGACCCCACATGATCGAGGAGTTCATACCGTGGATAACGTTGTCTACTACAGAGGAGGAATTTACGTACCTCCTAACCTCCGTAAAATTTCCGATTGCCATCAACTCCCGCCCTTCTTACAACCAGGAGATAAGCGCACGAAGTCCACTATGTTCAACTGGCCGTACCTACACCAAGATGCCACCAAGTTCGTAACAGACTGCCTCACTTGTCAAAGACTACGAGACTCCCCGAAAATAGCCTATTGGAAAGCTCAAAGACCGCGAATTGTGTGTGGCCGCATCGTTCTGTCTACTTGGTCCTTGCCAAATCGATTTCACGTCATAAAGTTTAATTCGGAATGAAGGTTTCTGTTACGGTACATTCTGCTGCTGGTTTCCAGGGCCACACTGGTCTGTTCAACAAGTCGGACTTGTACGTTGAATGCCACTACGGTACCTTCCACTCATGGCACACCAAGACTGCCAAGGACGCTGGCTCCAGCGCAGATTTCGAAGAGACCTGGACCTTTGATTCCAATGACAGCCACTCCGAAATTACAATTAAAGTAGCGCGATGCCAGACATCTGAAGCTT
>NW_011645789.1:163010-169490 GCF_000223845.1 Gregarina niphandrodes | reverse complement strand
AAGTTTAATTCAAAATGAAGGTTTCTGTAACGGTACATTCTGCTGCTGGTTTCCAGGGCCACACTGGTCTCTTCAACAAGTCGGACTTGTACGTCGAATGCCACTACGGTACCTTCCACTCATGGCACACCAAGACTGCCAAGGACGCTGGCTCCAGCGCAGATTTCGAAGAAACCTGGACCTTTGATTCCAATGACAGCCACTCTGAAATTACAATTAAAGTGCGCGATGCCAGACATCTGAAGCTCGACGAGACTCTGGCGGAAGGCGCTTTCAAGTTTGAGCAGAGACCTGGCTACTTCTACACTGGCGAAGTGGGGCTTGTTGACGAGAAACACGGCGATGAACCATCTGTTAGGTTGACTGTGAAGTGTGAGTAAATTAATTCGGTGCAAGCGAAGCTGTGGTGCGATAACACATTGAATTTTTTAGTATGGAACCGAGTATTGATAATTAGTGTGTGGTGTGAAACTGGACGGGGTGTGGGTCTTATTTTTGTGTGTGTGGTACAAATTTTGGGGTGTTGATGGAATTGAAGGTGTTGTTAAGCTGACGTGCTGAAAGCAGCCTGCAGCCGTTCGGAGGCGCAGTGTGCAAGATCCTATTCGCAGTAGCCAGATACTTAATACTCGGGATAGCTCCTGATACCTCTTGTTTAGACTAGTAATCGATCAAAAAAAATAAATTAAAACCTTGGTTCTCAAAGTAGACGAACATAAATGAAGTGTACCTCCTACAAGCAGAAAGGCTGCTGGCTGCTGATGCATTTGATTAGATCACTGGAGCTTGACACAGCAGCGCCACACCACAGGTTCAACTCACCGCCTGGGCCGTACAGGGCGCAGTATCCTTGACAAGTTTCAGTCCAGCAGTCCTGCGTAGCATGGATGGCAGTCACACACCCCGAGACCACATCGCCTCCTCCGTTGCTGTTGCCGGTTGTCGGAGCAGGTGTGGTGACAGCAGTAGTGACCACCCGGGCCGGGGTGGTCGTGACCACTTGGGCCGGGGTGGTCGGGAACACCGGGGTCGCGGCGGTCGTGACCACCGGGGCCGGGGCGGTCGTGACGACTGGAGCTGGGGTAGTTGTGACCACAGGACTGTTGCCGCCACAATCCACCCTCTTGAACGTGATCGGGGCGTTCTGAACTGCGCAACTGATCGTCTTATCCCCTCCAATGATTCCGTATTCGCACTGATCGGGAGTGTAAGCGCAAACCCCAGTTCCTGCACACACGTAAGGACACAAGTTAAGCCAAGCGGCCTGACCCATCTCGAATTTCGTTTCGGAACCATTGGTATCAAGCGTTCTCAAGTAGGTAGTCTTGACTGTACCGTCGTCGTACTTCATGTCCACCTTGTAACAGTTGCCACAGTTCTCTTTATTCACCTCCCATCCCCCATTAAACGTCGAGAGACAAGGACGCTCAACAGAATCACCGCAAGGACCATCCATCTCCCAAGTCTCCACTTTGTGGTTGCAAGCACCGTAGTCTCCTTCGTAGTAAATGTGGCAACGACCTAAACAAGACTGCTCCAATCCCATTGGATCAACACCAGACACACAGGTACCATCCATGAAGTCCGCAGAAGCGATCACAACCACAGCAGCCAATCTCATCATCTCTTGTAATTCTACGATAACATTCATGTCCACGTCTCGTCTCCTCCAGTGAGCAGGGCTGCCACAACAGAATTCCGCACTAACAATGTCCCTGCAGGCTTTATATTATTTCGAGGTGATTCTTCTCAATTTCGAAAAAACATCAGACTCCCAAAAGCCCTGACCCCAGTACATTTTCATGCGATCGGATTATAGTAAAGCCCGTCAAGCTTGTGTGGCGACCTTGTGTGGCCACCAGCAGTCCCGAAAAGTGCCTCACGGTTTCCTGCGCTTCACTGCTCGCCATACAAGTTCCGGATCAGGGTAGAGATCTTGTGCTCCCCTTCTCACGAATTCTCTTAGCTCCACCAGCCACTGAGTGCTTAATGCCACCGCAGACAAATGGAATCGATGATTGCTTCTCCCTTCTCGAATAAGACTACCGCGTTCCCCAGGCTCATTCTGGACCCATGGGGGAAGCACAACATACGAGTGCTTAGTGCTCTGACGAACAAAGAGACCGTTACTTATGCACTCATCACCGTCAGGACATTTCCATCTTTGAATACCACTCACTATTCTACCTCCATATTTTTCAGTAAACTTCTTCATGGCCCTCCGATGCCAGACATTAAAGACATTGCCCCAGCCGCCAGTAAACCTTCCAAGTACGGGGGCATTTTCCCAAGCGCCATAGGTTTCCAGTAGCGACTGTCGATATTCGTCACCCAGCTCATGAACGAGTTCTCCTAATCGATTTAACTGTCCCTTCTTCATTTTGTACATACTATCTCCCTTGACCGTCCATTGCAGACGTAATACCTCCCATTCCGGATCTACCTCATTAAGCTGCTTTATTACTCGATCCAACGTGGAGGGAAGAATCCCACACAAAGGTGCCGCCACATCGTCCTCAGCAAGTATCATATACTCGTAACCCGCTCAACACCATATTTGAACGCATCAAACATCGTAAGACAGCATCCTATCTCACCAGGAAAAGCTTTGAAATGCTTTTTTGTGGCATTGACAAGATTCTCCTTCGAAAATTCCTGTGGATCCAGATCGTGATCCAAGCGGGACAACAATTCTGTGGCATTCCGACCATCAACGGCCCGAATTCGGATAGCTTCAGGGAACATCTCCGTCAAGCGCATTCGACGCTCCACTTGGCTATCCAGATTCATATACAGGATCGGGATGTTCTCAAATCCGCATCGCGACACTTCGTTATATGCTGTCACGATACTAAAAAGGGACAATGTGGAAAGAGTCAGATAACATGGTATTAAAAGGAAGCACAAGGAGGCGTGCAAGCAAAAACTTCACTGGTGCTTACCTGACCAACGGAAAAATACGCATAAAAAAATACGTGTGTTAGCACTAGTATGTGGGATACACAAACGGACAGCCCACTTTGGAGGCTTAGCGTGGTCCATGACTTGGTCACCCATGCGCGCATGGAACGGTCAGAACGTTGTTACGCTTGTGGGACTTCTCCAGCGTTCTGCTCCTACTGACATCTACTCCTCAACAAGCTTCTGTAGCGAGGGAGCTCAGAGTAGGATCTCCGCTGAAACTTCAGTACCTCAGGTGAAGCTTCGGTACTTCAGTTGAAACTTCACTACCTCAGTTGAAACTTCACTACCTCAGTTGAAACTTCACTACCTCAGTTGAAACTTAACTACCCCAGTTAGTTGAAAGCCTGCTCGTGCCATAGTCGCTCATCGCACGCGCCTGGAAGGGGGCTGAGTCGAAAGCTTCCGTCATGAGTCTCGTTTCACCAGCCTGGTTGCTGAGCACACTAAGTGCACACTAACTAAGGCCTCCCAATATTCGACGTTCTGGCTAGCAACGTCAACGTGCACCCAGACCCGCGACGTCTATCGCCTTCACACCCGCGTGTGCTCACATTTCTCGCAAAAACACACGCCCGGCTAGGGGCCGCCTCGGCCGCGGCCGCGACCGCCACGGGGTGCCTGGACGGCCGCATTCCGGCCACTGGCGGTGGCTCCCCCTCGGCCGCCCCCACGGGCGCCTCCTCGACCGCCTCCCCGTACGCCGCCTCGCGGGACGGGTTTGGGCAGTGCCCGGGCGCGCTCAACCACTTCGTCCGCGAACCGGATGTACTTCACGCCATTACCGCGCACATAAACCGACCTGACTTTCCAGAACCGCGTTCCCTCAGCGTTCGTCCGGATGACTTCGCTTAATGTCATGTTCATGTGACTGTCATGCGACTCCAACCGTCCCGAGAACGTCTCGCCAGACTTCAACTCAACCAACACTGCATTCGACTTCGCCGCCTCCAACAGCGTCAACGGCAAAACCATTTTTTTCAACCCCGACAACCGGCCTCCTCCGGACCGGCATTTGGCTCGGACCGTCGTTTGGCTCGGGCCTTTCACCCCCTCATTTGGCTCGGACCTTTCACCCCGTCATTTGGCTCCGACATCGGCCCTTTGGTCTTTAGGCCTCGTATTTTACACCCATCGTCACGAGCCTTCGCGCATTGCACCTTCACTGATTCTCATGAGGCTGCGATGTTTCCCGCGATCGACCAAGAATCCTCTGAAGGATGCCTACTTCACGCTGGAGCAAAACGCCACTGATTTGTATCCCCAATTGCGTTGGCAACATTTGTTAAACGACATCTCGTGTGACACACCGGCCGCACCGTTTATGCACGGGCGCAAGAAAAGGGCTCTGGTTGACCCTTCTCCTGGGCGTTTTGAAGAGCTCGCTGACCTGACTGTGGTGGAAGAGACGACGGATGCAATAGACGTACAAAAATCAGATTCGGACACATTCACCTTTGGTGCGAACAGTCGTGAAATCGTGTCTACTCAAAACAGTCCGGTTAGCCACGAGACCAATAGCATTTTCAGTTGCTGTTTGCAACACTTAGCCGACACTTTTGACTTCGACGAAGATCTGTGCCAAGCCCCAAATTATTAATGACAACCCCCCCACACTGGGCCGCTGGCGAGGATACACCTGCTGCTTATGCGAGCGGAAGTGCCTTTGTGCAGGCAATTGAAACATTACAATCACAGCGCATGGAACTGCACCAACTCCAACAGGATTACAAAGCTCTAGAACTCCAACTTCAGGATTTAAACACCAAATCCAACTACCAGATTCTGGTTCCCGTCTGCGGCTCAAATCAAGTTCTCATCCCAGGGCGCATTATCAACACAAATGCCGTCCTATGCCAACTTGCTCAAGACCATTTCGTACGAAGGACTCCAGATAACTGCCATCATAAATCAGTCACGCAAAGAAGACAAAGTAATCCCCTTGTCATTCCTAACATACCGACCATTCCCAACGGAACAAACGTTTATTTCCCGTAGTGGCAGACGCATTGTTGGAAAATCATGATAGACAAATCAAAGATCTCCAGGACAAGCAAAACGTGCTGCAGCAGGAGCGTAGCTCGGAAACAATTCAGACGGCTAAGGGATCTGTAACGCGTAACGCAGAAGGGTACCTTGAAATTATCGAAAGGGAGGACGACGTTTCAAGACATTCCAAAGCTCAATCTATTGAGGAAGTGAAGTCCATAGCTGAAACGGAGCAACCTAAGGACCAGATTACGAAGCCCAAATCTTTGGTGGGAGAAGTTGTCGAACGGGATCCGCCTGTAAGGAATGCAGTCGTTAAATGCGTGCCTGTAATAGGACGGGTACCTCTTGTTGAACGCATGCCCGCCGCAGAGCGGAACCCAACTACAGTTGCGCCCACGCCAACAGAGACTATTCAGAAGAAGAGCAGGTTCGCGCAAGAATTCGGTCGCTAGCTTTCACTCTCTAGCTCTCACGGTTTTTTTTATAGGACGTACTTCGCCACTGATGACCAAGTCATCTCACGCGGCCAAATCCTCTCAGACGACCAAGTCCTTACGGCAAGTGGACTACCGCATCGGCGGACTCATCCGCGTTTTGACGTTACAACGAACAGAGCCCCCCGTCCCGAGGTTCGCCTGTCGTGCATCTCGCCAAGCATTTGTGATCTTTATTTGAGTGTTCGTCTCCGTCTCTGGCTCTGCTCCCGGTTGAGCCTCACTCATGTTTCCAATCCACACAACGTGGTGGCCCATTTGTGATCTGGAACCAGATTACTGACGTGGACGCACACTGTTAACACTAGACTACTCGCGAGCAGCCTTCATACGATGACGCTCCCCCCCCCAAAGAGGGTCGGGTGGTCCACAGAGTCCGGTGTTCCAGAAAGTCCGGTAAGGACCTGTCTGCCCGTCGCTCCGTGTCCGTTGGTCCGGTCGGCACTCCTTGCGGTGTTTCGTGCCACGCAAAACCACCCCGCCGTGCAGTCGTCCTGCCGACATAACCAGAATCATCTGTGTTCTGGTCTCGGCTGCTTTTTAATTAGATGCAAAAGACCGCAGCGAAAGTTAGCGTCACAACCACTAAAGTTAGTCTCACAGGACTTTCGTCGGCTCATGACGCAGTGATGGTCCATTCGGCCCCCGTGGATGAGGGAATGGCGACCGTTGCAGGCTGCATGTATGAAGGTGATAAGGCGATTACAGCGTTCGATTTGATCTCGAGCTTTGAAACATCAGGCTTCCAAGCGACGCACCTCGGTAGAGCAGCTCGAATAATCAAGAACATGCTATCCTGGAGATTGGTGCAAGAGGACCTCACGGACGAGGAGCAAAACGAGCTGCATGCTGACGGCTGGAAACCCCCATTCTCCTGGGCGGTCCCAGAAGTGCGGAAAAAGACCAGAGCCACCATCTTTCTTTCATTCACGTCAAACATGATATCCTCTGGACTCAGGGAAGCCTTTGTCTACCTCGCGAAACACAAATTGGTCGACGTAAGAATGCCTCGCCCCCCCCCCCTTACTAGCTC
>NW_011645789.1:143431-162914 GCF_000223845.1 Gregarina niphandrodes | reverse complement strand
GCTCCCTCCCCCTCCTTACCGGCTCCCTCCCGCTGCAGTGTATCGTGACGTCGGCGGGTGGAATCGAGGAAGATTTAATTAAATGTTTGGGCGAATTTGTTGTTGGGTCCTTCCACGGCATGAAGGGGCGCGAGTTACGCGCGAAAGGATGGAATCGGATTGGGAACATTTATGTGCCGAATGAAAATTATATCAAGTTCGAAGCCTGGCTGCAACCGATCATAACGGCATGCGTCCGCGAACAAGACGAGCAGGGCACGGTCTGGACACCCGCAACCTTCATCGAACGCCTCGGCCGCGAAATCAACGACGAATCCTCGCTCCTCTTCTGGTGCACTCGCAATCACATCCCCGTCTTCTGCCCTGCTCTCACAGACGGCTCCATCGGAGATAACCTCTACTTCCACCATGCCACACACCCCTCCCATCTGCACTTCGACATCGTCGCCGATATCGCCGCCGTCAACAACCTCGCACGCGATGCTAAACGCACCGGACTCCTCGTACTCGGCGGCGGCGCTCCCAAACATCACGTCTGCAACGCCAACCTCATGCGCAATGGTGCCGACTTCGCGGTCTACCTCAACACCGCCCAGGAATTCGACGGCTGTGATTCAGGCGCCGCCGTCGACGAGGCCGTCAGCTGGGGCAAAATCAAAGCCGACGCGCAATCCATCAAAGTAAACTTCCCGGCCGTCGGCCACCCCCACGCCGTGGGACACGACCACCCCCGCTCGGTCAGAGCACATCACCCCAGCCCACCCCCCAGGGTGAAAGTCCCCACAAGGTGACGTTCCAAGGTGACGTTCCAGGGTGACAGTCTATGCAGGGTGGCGTTTCCGATTCTGGCTTTTGTTCAGGTCAACTGCGACGCGACCATCGCCTTCCCACTGTTGGTCGCGTCGGTCTTCCGGGGCGAGGTTGCGGCGCGCGCAGTCGCGGGCGAGGACGAGTTCATTCTGCGGTCGCCCTTTGCAGCCTCTTGCTGATCTCGCTGCGGACCTTGAGCCATTTATGGCGCACCTTCCGGAGCGCGAGGACCTTTTCCATCATCTCGCAGCGGCGTTCGAAGTTGTCGCTATGTACGCGGTACTGGAGTCGCTGTCCCTCCGTAAGCGCGGCGGCCGCAAGCAAGTCAAACGCCGCACTCGTCTCCGCGTCCAAGTGTGCCAGTGCCAGACTCTCCGTCTTGGTCTTCGCGTCCGCCATGTCGTTGCCAAGGTCACACACAAAAACAGGTTTCTTCGCCAAGTCCACACCGAACACATTCGGCGGCTGCGCAGGACTCGTCCACCTACCCATCTCCTCCAACCGCGGCAACGCCGATACCGCACTCTTCACCTCAAACTCCACATTACTCATGTGGAAGTCCACCGCCGCCGCCCAGGACTCAGACGTCGAATAAAACGTCTCTGGCCCAGGCAACTCCGGGTCCAGTGCACACGCATTCTGACTCAACACTGACCCCAACCAGGCAGCCGACCGCACCAGGTCCTCCGTGGAGATTTTGAGCGATTCGTAGTCACACAACGCCACCTCCAGAATCAATAAACTTGTACTGCAAACCAACCGGTTCGCGAAGTTACTCGTCGAGTCCTCCTCGCACGTACCTAGCAGCAACTACAACAACGAATTAACGAACGTCCGGGCGGTGGGCCTTACGTGCAGATGGTTCATGGCAGACGTTTGAAAAGGAATGTCAAATTCAAATAGCGATAAGATGGAAACCTCGAACTCCAAAAGGGCCGTGAGTCCCACTCGACCTACTGGATTGCTACAGAGCTACAAAGCGGCGCGTGTATGGCAAGTAGAGGTGTCTTACGACGTCGGGGGGGAGGTATCGTGAATTATTCCATTTGGACGCAAGGAGAAGGCAGGCCATCATGACGGTTCTGAGCTCTTCCTTGGAGACGAGACCCAAGTGGTGTTGAATGACGCCGGAAACCTCAGACACCTCGACCGTAGTGACGGTTGCGGCGGTGGTTAGTCGGCTGAGCGACTCTGCAGCGCCGGCCGTAGATGTGACGTGCTTCTGCTGTGTGGCCGCTTCCTGCAGGAAGGCGGACAGCTCGAGGTTCCCACCGGTGGACTCGGAGACGGACGCGATCCACTTGGCAAATTCACAGATGACGAGGTCGAAAAGGAACGCCGTCTGGAAAAGGACCTCGTGGCGGCCCCTGTGATGGGCGAAAATTGCGTGACCTGCGAGGCGGAGCAAACGCCGACGCAATCGGGCCAAAATGGGCGCGCCTGTGTGGCTGCCCGGCAGCGACGCGTAGAGCGCGTAACACTGTTGGCGGTACTGGTCCAGAATCTGTCCATGGACGGGAAGTCGCGACTTGATGCTGTAGATCAGGAGGTGCTTGGACTCCGCTCCACAGGTTTGGACTTTGAAGCGTTTCTGCGCGCTGTTCGTTCTCAGTCCGCGCTTCCGAACAGTCGAAGGCGACACCACGTCTTCTTCCTTCCCTGGCTTGGGTAGCGGCAAGTACATAGACGGGGGCGTGTACACGTGTCCACAGGTTTCGAAGTACTCGTAGTCATTGTCGTCCTCGTCCGTCTCGTCGTCCATCAAGATCCCCTCCATGAACTGCGCGTCCACGTCTGCCTGACCGTCTGGGCGGTTCCGCGCCTCACCTGCTGGAGACGGCTGCGGAAGTTGTTGCTCGGCGTTCTGCGCAGCCGTATAATTTGCAGTAGGCGGCTTACCTCGTCCTTCGTCGCCAACGTCACCGCCCGGGTATCATCTGCCGGAAACGAAATATTGTCATCCAACTTCGTTCCCGGAGCCCGGTGGATGTTGTGGATGCTGACGAGGCTGGGAGCCCCCACAGGGAGCTTTTTGTTGTCATCTGATACTTGATCAGTGGCCTGAATACGTTTTTGGCAGCTTTGTGGAAAAATATGCATCAATCCAAATGTGTTTGGCACCGGTATGAAGAACACTTCTAGTCCAATCGCAGCGCGCTTCTGATAAATTTCCAAAATCGCTTGTACCAAGGCTTCTTGTTCAGCTCGTCATAGCTATCAAGTCGTATCACCTCAGTATTCCGTGGTTCTGGCACAGGTTCCACGGCAGGCTCCGAATCGGATTCCGGAATCTTCGCAGGCACCTGAACCTCGCCATTTGCAATGAGATCTCGCAACAGAACCTCGGCAACATTCAGCAACGCCGGTGCATAGCCGTCATATCCCTTATCATGCTCCCATACCTCGAATTGACCGGACACCAGCGAAAATAGAGCCAAAATGATGGAGCGCATCATGGCCAAACACACGTTCGATAGACCGTAAAAAGCGAATTAGTCGAGTCGTTGCCTTCGCAGGGCTTCAACAAAAGCCTTGTATGTGGCATCGACATCAGCAGACAATCTGCGGTGAGGCAACGATGCTTCTTGGATCTCTGCAGGGCTGAAAGTCGGTTCCTCCATAGGTTCGGGAAGAACGTCCTCCTTTCCTTGTTCAAGAAGGACGTCGCCGTTGTATTCTGCGACAGGTTCGTACTCGGGCAGTATAACCTGAATTCGTTGGTCTTCTTGAGTTGCATTGATAGGGTTCCAAGCAGGTGGAACCAATGAGCGCTTAATATCAGCGACCATCGACTTGGCGGGCAAGACCGGCAGTTCACCGGCCGGCAGGCTTTCGACAAATGATCTTATGACGGGGAAAGTCTTTCCCCTCAGCCTGGGGTCTTGCATAGTGTATCCCGCAGGCAAATGCACAGTCCGAATGGTAATAGGGGCTCTGGTCACCATATCGTTAAGCATATCATCGAATTCTTCAGTAGTTTGAACAATGGTAGGATTGAACGCATCCTTCCTTTCTTTCGCCAGCTCGAGCTTGTCGAAATAATCTTGGAAGGCGCTTTCCTTCTCCCTCTTGTTCGCAGTTCGGCGGAAATTGAGGATGTCCTTCGTCGACAAAAATCCCATACTTCAGAACTACTCTCAAGATAACTGCACATTTTTATTCAGCATGCAAATACCATTTTAACCGAGTTTATGGTGTGATAGGGAACGATCGTTTGCCGCATTATGAATGAGCATCGTGATATCCGTGAATGTTGCATCAACGACAAATACTATAGCGGGTACTGTAGTAGACAACGAATATGGTAACGTATGGCAGCTATGAATGTTCCAAAGCGGACGGAAGTTATAGCGTTACAGAAGCATAGACATCACAACGTCCAAAGTGTCGTGTGACAAACCAAAGTAGAGTTATATAAACCGGTGTTGTGTGGGAACCTCTCCACACTTCATGGCGCTTCCTCGGTTTGTGGTGCACGCAACATGCGAACGGTTCTTCTCTTGTCTGCAGTGGCGGTATATGCTGGAAACAGCGGTATCCGTTGGGCGAAAGGTAGTAGCGGGGGTGACAGCGGGAGCGTGTTATCGGAGAAGACGACCCCGTGTTCTTCGCTCAAGTTTGTCACAGCCAGCTCCTCTCAAACAACGAAGAACGTCTGCAGATCTATATGCGGGGGACCGTGTCCTTCGTTCATTCCCGACGTGAAGCGTGACCTATGTAAGCTTCTTGTCCACCTCCCCCCCCCCTTCTTCAGTTCCCCTTTTACAATTCCCTGTTCCAACGCAATCCCCGCTCCAGTCCGGTTTCGTTAGACCATCCTGTGTCGCACACAACGAAGAGTCAGAAATGTACTGAGAACGCGGTCGAGACGTTGTGCATCATAGACGAGGAGGCGTTACAGCCTTCGGAGTCGGACGTGTTGTCGGCCTGGATCACAGGACACCACATTCGGGAAGGCCATCGTCGCGTAGTTGGACACGGTCTCAGTAGCGCGGGGACCGCCGGCGATCAAGACTCCAGTAGTGACGACCAGGATGACACCGCCAGCGTGCGCAGTGCCGCAACCGCCCGTAGCTCCATGAGTCTGTCCGGCGTCCTCGCAGCCGAACCCGCCATTGTGGTCCCAGAGGGTGCCTGGAAAGAGCCCGAACTCTTCTTCACTAAAGTCGGCGCCGTCCGCCCGCAAATGGAGGTCAAACTATCCACCTACCTCGGGAAACCCCTCAAGGCCGGATCCTCCGACGAAACTGTCATTCAGGCCTACTACTACATGCAGAAACAGGCAGCCCCCAACGACATCATCGAGTTCGTCGACTCCGCCAAAACCGGCAACGCGGCTTCAGACCTCGTCCCAACTCTCTTACTGGTACCGCTCCTCTGCCTCCTAGCCTGACCTCCAGCTTGCAATGATTGAGACGCGCACAACTAAAGTGCGCCCAACACTAGGGACAACGAAGTAGAGAACCACAGGCGCACATGCTGCCATCAACAGGGGTCCTCACCAACGGGGATCGCCACCAACAAGGGTCGGACATTCGACCCGAAAAGAGAGATTCACACAACGTTTGTGTCCCAGCCGGCGTTTGTGCCCGCAACGACTTTTGTGACTCGAACAAGTTTCTGATGGCTGTGGTTCGGATGCCAAGGTCATTTCAACAGACAACCTTGGACTAGCAACTGGACTCGGAGTATTGTGATGTGCTGGACGCAGGATAGCTGCAGGGCGCACCATAGGACCGCATGCTATTTTAATTTTGAATTTCTATGTCGTCGATCTCTTCATCGAATCATCAGGTGGGTGCTGGTGCCATTCCCCAGTATTCGAACAACCCACAAATAGAACAGCTCTTCGCGAGACTCGGCCAGGTAAGACGCTCACCCATTCCCGTGTTCCCACTTTTTCTCTTTCTGTCGGGCATGACTCCCCTTCCGCCGGGCATGACCCCCCTTCTGTCGGCTATGACCCCCTTTGATTATTCCCCCTTTCTTGTATCCGCATTCTCTATTTCCGTATTGTCTGTTTCATGTAGGAAGTCGACGAGAAGAATCCGTCGAACCCGATCTTCTTCGTGGTAGACTTTTTGTGTAAGCACTACCCAGGTCATTTGTGTGGCTTTGCTAGTGTGTGGAATGCCAACCCGGAATTGGAGCGTGACCGCTTAATGGTGATCGAGTTTTTCCGATTCCAGAAGCTACCTACGGAGGTGGCTTCTCATTTTACAAATGCTGGTTTTGATACTTTGGAGACGTTATGCTCCCTAACGCCGGAAACCCTGGACGAGATCGAGCGGTTCAATCAGACGAGGTGGCTGCCCGGTCACAAGGTCCGACTCACCCAGACGTTCAGCGACATTGCCGGCCGGGTCCGGGCCTTCCGCCAAGAACGTGAAAAACTTATGCAGGTTGCTAGACTGGCCAACGGCTATTGCGACCACCCGACCGTCCTCACGAGAACCAACGTACCCTCCGGAAGAGCCCCCGCCATCACCATGGGACCCAACCCAGTGCCCCAGGCTACAATCGCACCTACTCCAGCCAGAGCCCCTGTCAGCATCCAACCCGGTGCCATGACCGGCATGCCCGTCTCTGCTTGCTTTGTATAATTCACCGTGACCCTGGTAGTGGTCTTGGAGCCATTGTCCGAGAGCCATTGGGCAATCCTGCAGTAATTGCGGACTATGTGTCGCCGAAGATGGCCCCTGAGCGCAGCCGCCGCCATACAAGGAAGCTCTTCAGGCTTGCCGCTCTGGAGGCCTGTTAAGGGCGCTCCGCCCACAACCATTTTTCTCCCGCACACGTGTGCGCGCGCGCGCGCGCGCGCGCGCCTTCGTGGAGTGCTCATCTCTTGAAGAAACAAACAATATAATATCTAACGTAGACAAAATCGAACTCAGATCAAACATATCTGGTGCCGAACAGGTGGCTGACAGCAAGCCCGGCCCACTGATGGCATTTTGTGCGCACCTTCGTGTGCGGGCCCACATTTTAAAAAAAGATAATAACGAGAGAATTGTTCCTACCGACAATGAACAGTTATTGGGCTTCTCCACGACCACGGGCATTATTTATTACCCAATTACCCGCTCAATGCGCCCATGATTGAAGTCCGTGTTACTAATGCCACCGAGATACAAGAATTGGCAACAGTTGATGACCGCTGCACGCGTGCGTTGGTTCGAAGTTTAGGGGGTCAGGGTCGGCGGGAATACGCGGATGTCCTCCGACAATATTTGGCGAAATCCATTCGGTCGGAACTCGCTTTGATGCCAGTTCCTCTGTTGATACGCACGTTAGATGACTGTAGAGCGAAGCCGGATGATCCATGTCATTCGACTGAATCAACCTGGTCGTTTGGGTCTGCCCGGTCCGGCGAATCAATCTCATCCGATGAGTCAATCCCGTCCGTTGAACCGATCCCGCCCGTTGAATCAATCCCGCCCGTTGAACCAATCCCGTCAGTTCAACAACTCTCGTCGAAAAGCCCGACTCATCGGAATTCGGGGCGAATAAGTGTGTTAAAGCACAAACGTGCGGATCCGTATCAAAATGGCAATCCGATGATAGTAGTGGTTAATACGGATTGCCGGGTGTCATTAATGTCGCTTACAGATTATGTGGTTCGGTTCTTGTCTCGAGAGTCGTGGCTGAGTTTGTCTGATCCCGCGTTGGATTATGGTTCATATGAGCGTGAGTACGAGCTGTTGACGGATCCCGCGGTGACCGAGCGCCAGCACCGGAAGCCCGGTCCATGGAAATACCGTTGGGATCCGATGACGCCAAGTGATCATCTCATACTGGAGGAAGACCTGGATTATTTTGATATGGCTCACAATGAAACCACCGGGTGGTTCGCGACGCATGACTGGCGGTGGAATGCGACAGAGCGGAACTGGAAAAAAAATGACCAGCTGAAACCGCTAAGGAATATCTATGAGGTAGCGAAAAGACGCGGAAAGACGAAACATAAAGCAGCAGAATTTAAACTACCGCCAAGGGTCAAGGTTCATCAGGACTCACTGCCCGAGAAGCAAATTGTTGGGGGCAGAATAGTGGGCGGCCGAAAGTTTCCGCGGCATCCCGGTTTGAAATTAAAGAGACCGGAATTAATTCGTGTGCGCACACGTTTGCATAATCCTACAGGAATTAGGCTGGAGGCAGAAAAACTTTACCATGTTCACGACTTGCTAAAATATCGGTATACCCTCAGCAAATGGGTCAGAGTAGGACCCAACGACGAAATAGACGGCGTCGACAAACGTGCCTTTTTCAGCCGAGATTCCGACGATCCGCTTTTGATACAAGATGACAGCTACGGAGAACGAGCTGTCACCTGTGAAACGTTAGCCCGGGACCCAAGTAACATCAATCACTATGTTGAGAGCAATTTCGTGTCGACTGAATGGGTCTATGCCCGCGCTTTGGCGCTGCCGCCCCCACTCGCGCCAGCTGACAGTTGGTTACCGTCACCCAATGCCCCCAGATTACCGCACGAATTTCATTCCGTGAGGAATCCGCGGAGAGTTACTTACGACGATCTTGAGAGGTGGCTGAAGCCGCCCCAGTTCAGGTTCTTCAGTCGATACGTCAGAAGATCAGAAGAGCTCTCGAAGGAGCTGTTCAATCAGCAGTCAGTAGACCGGTCACAGGAGGGGTCGGAGGGATCTGAGGAGGAGACAGAAGAGGAGACAGAAGAGGAGACAGAAGAGGAGACAGAAGAGGAGACAGAAGAGGACTGGTGCAATGGATGGTCAGATGAGTGGTCCGATGAGGGATTAGGCGCTGAATTGGATGATGAATCAGAGGAACGACTCGCACAGCAGACGGAAGAGCAACGATACCCCACGACGGTGAGGGCCGTAGCCCGCCAAGTTGCAAGCTCAGCTCCACGCTCGCGGTGGCCCCTAGGCTTCAAAGGACGCCGCACTAGAAACAAACAGGGCGCCGTACACACGGGAAATCGGGTTTCCGGAAACCGGGTTTATGAATACCAGATTGCCGGCGGGCAGGTTGTCGGGGACCAGATTGGTGGATATTACACAGCGGATGGCAGATTCATTCCTTGCGGGTCTGGGATTATTGAGGCCGGCGACGACAACGCCGAACGTGATTGCGATTCCGATCAGGCCGAAACTGAGCAGCGCCCGCCTCACCGGACCCCGATTTACTGGCCCCCGGTTCACCGGCCCCCGACTGGCCCGGCCACCGCTGACCAGGACCCCAGTGACGGGCCCCCGACTGAGCAGCCACCGACAGGCCGGGTCCCGACCGGCCAAGAGAGTTCTGTGGACACTGACCAACGGAGTGTGCGTTGTTTCGATTTGGTTGACACGGAGTCTGAGACGTCTTCGTCGACCAAATCCACGCATCACTGGGCGCCTGGGTATGACTTATCGCGGACTGAATTGCCGTGGTATGGACCACGGTCTCCGCGGGAGCCGGAGCCGCCGGGTGCTGGTTACGATTCGGCACGTTTACAAGCCCGTTTGTTACAGCGTCCGGAGCATCCGGCGAAGGACTGGGATAAAGAGTTGTTGGTCGTGTCGCAGCGAGCAGTACCGAATGGTTCACGGCGTCGTTCGTATAGTCGTGAGAAACCAGATTGGGACGACGTGGTGGCATGCGAGGCCATTTGGGGTGTGCCGTTGGAGTTTGAAAGTGTGCGTAAGTCTGTTTCATGGCACCGTCTTTCTCTTATTAATGCCTGGCTTGCCCGCAGATTGGAGGCTGTTATGGCTGATTGCATGGACTATAAGGTTCTTAAGGAACTCGGCAAGTGCGTCACCAATTCTCGCGCCAATATGCCTACACCTCTCGAATATTATATTAGAGCCGAAGTCCAGCAACTCGCACCTCTTGAACACCAACTTACCAATCCCATAAAAGTCAAAAGGGCCTTGTACAGAGTCCAACACATCGCCAAACAACTCCGAACACGACACATCACACAAGTCGCTTATGCACCAGCCAGGCAAATACATGACGCTCTACAAATTATCGAGAATCAACGCAACTGTTTACCGCAGCCCTTTGAACTTGTTGACTGCGTCCCGGCACCCGACTCTCACGTACATATCTTGGACCCAGGAATTTGCCAATACAAGCCTGACTGCTTGATAACTGGACAGAACAACAACGGAGATCAACGGATCAGTTCATCCTCCACCAGTGACGACTCCAGTGACGAATCCAGCGACCGATTCAGTGATCAATTCGACAATCAATTCAACAAGGAACCCAGTGAGGACTCCAGTAGCGAATCTAGTGAAGAATCCAGTGACGACTCCAGCAGTGAATCCAGCAGCGAAACAAGTGACGAGTCCAGCGGAACTTCTGAGTCGAAAGATAGCGACGAGTCAGAGGATAGCGATGAGTCGTCGTCACTTAGTACGTCGCTCGACTCTGAGTCTATCTTGGAGGGGTGGCTGGACCGTAGTCCGGATCCGCCGGACATTGCGCCATATCCGAATATGGTGTTGCCGCATTATAGGCGACCTAATGTGATGGAGTACGAGCCGTATCTCGTGCCTGAACAGTGGCCCCCAAGACCGCCGGCGATTCCGCCGCCGACCCCGCGATACAGGCCGCCTCCCCGATACCCCCGACTGCACACTGTTCCTTTAACGTACATCGCGCCTTCAAGAAGATTCGTCAGGGTCGATTCTGGCCGTAGGACCGGCCGGAGAATACGTCGCAGGAGGTCGCGTCGCTGGAGAGAGATGTCTATGCAGGGAATCGACGGAATAGAGAAGCATTTCTTTCGCCCAGTGTGTCCCCTAGGTTTCGATGACCGGGATTGGGTGACTCCGTTGCCTGTTCCGTTTGATCTCCTGATGCCACCCTCCTTGAGTGCCATTTTAGGGTTTTCGAAGGAGGATTGGGTTGGTCAAACTGACTGGTTTGAATCGAGACTGCTTGGGTACGTGACGATGGTGACCTACGGCATCGGCATGGCAGTGGGAAAAATGCTGCACATGTCGGTCCCCGTGGCTGAGGAGTACGCCCAGGAGGTAGCCCAGCAGATTGTCGATGAGGGCAGGGTAATTCCGTACGCCTGGTTCCGGGTGGCCGCTGTACCGCGAGTGCCACCGCTTCCACTACTGGAACCCCTAGGCCGTCATCGAAAGTCTCGTGGCCGTTGGAGACGGAGTTCAGAGTATCCAGACGACCCGGGCAGCGACCGGTTTGCTGGCAGACCTCCGTACGCCATCTGGCAGGGAGAGCGGGCGGCGGGTGACTCTATGGAACGCCGTTCGCTGGATCGAGTTGTGGTGGACCGAATTCGTAAAATGTTCGGTTTACCCAGTATGGACCATGTCAGAAAAATGTTCGGCCTGCCGACCGTGGAGGAAAGACCACTCACGCGCAGACAGGAGCTGTATTGCGAACGGCAGGCTCGCCGTTCCGAACGTCGTATTCGTCGCCGACAGCGGCGCCGACAGCGACGACAACAGCGACGCCTCCAGCGGCGTCAGCAGCGGCGGCGATTGCGCCTCTTAGATGTACGCCGTCGTTGTTGGTGAGGGCTGACAATGCGTGGACGGTCTGGTGACATCATTGGCGCCGCCACTGAATTTGTTCGTCTAGCTCGGACGAGGAGTCAACTATTTCACAGCCAGCAGCCGCCATTTGTTTGAGTGCGTCTCGAGTGGTTTCAGGAGCAATGCCTTTGCAAGCAAACTTGCATAACACCACTTGTAGTCCCGCCCGCTGCAGCTGAAGGACGGTCTGCAAGACACAGTAATCCGTAGCCAGACCGCCTACAAGGACGAGGTCAATATTTTTCGATTTCAGCCATTCAATTAGTCCTGTGGAGAGCCTGCCTTGCAGATCATGGTAGCACGCGCCATATGGATGGAGGTCAGGTTCAATACCTTTCCACACCACAAAATCATAGCTCGTTAAACTCGGTAATCCTGGCAGCAAGGATCCTCCAGAAGTCCCAACTACACAATGCAGAGGCCAGTACCTGTCCGCATTGCACTCCTTCCCTTTCTGCCCCTCAGCTGCCGCACGTCCCGACTGGGATATCAACTGGCCGCATAAGGACAAATCTTGGTTCTGCCAAACTGGACGGGCTGGGTGAGCGTCCTTACTCACGCAGACGTAATCACTTCTCTTGCTCATCTCCAGCAACCCATCCACTATGCTCAACGCCCCTTCAACCGGCAACTCGGTTGGACACAACTCCGAAAATCCCTGCTGAGGGTCCACGTGCAGCGAAGCTACCTTCATTTAAAATTGAAAAGATGCACTAGATCGGGGGCTCACCCACAACGAATCGGATTGACTGAGCGAATCGGATTGACTGTTAGATGGCTTTCCGCAAGCTCCTCCTCGCCTTCTGTTTGTCTGGCTTTGGCGGTCTTAGTATGACTTTGACGGTACTGGTATTACTATCAGGCCTCAAGGAAGGTCGCGCACACGTGTGTGCGCGCGAGAACTGCACCGAAATATATGGTCGATGATGGACATCGATTTTCAGCTCAGGCGGAAGACTATGGTCGTATGCTGGGCCGCGGAAACCTGCCACTGGATCAGTTCTTCAAGGAAGCAAAGAAGCCCGTAGTTAATGTCCAGGATCTAAACCGAACTCGGAAGTTCAACGCAGAAGATCGATTCCAAGCCACGGCAGCACGGGACTTGATACCCGTGATAGGGCGGCCGGAGCATGGTTTTGTGAGTCAGGGTATGGATACCTCAAAGGATGAGGGGCTGACGCCATTGTTGGCGAAGGAAACTGATACTCCAATTCAGCGTAATTTTCTAGAAGAGTTGCCGCTCTTTCATCCTTCGTCTTGGTACGTGCCGATGACTAATCATTCGTTTGGCATGGGTTATATAAATCAGATCCGGGCGGAGTACGAGAAAAAGAAGCATCCGGCATCAATGGAAGAGGATACAGCGTTGGTATGTGGACTTGAATGGCATTCAGCTCGGTTTGAGGCAGCGCCTCGTCTGCTGGCCCACCAGGCGGTGGATCGCTTGAAGGAAAGCGGACGCGTGTTGCTTGGTGCTACGGAGGAGGCGAATTGGTTGCGTAATGAGATCGAGTCCGTAACTCCCATTCACAATCCGAACACCATGATTCAGCTGTTGGGCGAGGTTGTGGACCCTCTGCCGGAAGTCCACGGGAAGGGGATTAGCACCCATGAGATATCCGTCATCCGTCGGCTGGCTCCGCGTCGTCCGATGCGATTGTATCCTTGTCTCATGAAACAGCATCCCGTCTATCGCGAACTGGAGGAGCCTAAGAAGAAGATGCAGGAGACCAGAACGGATCCTCAGTTGTGGATGGTCACGCGTAACCAGTCCGGGAAGTTCGGCTACGTGTGCCAGCCTTTGGGTGACCTCGAAGCAATGGTCACGATAGCGGACGCCAACCGAGTGGACAAACAAGTTGGCACCGACGACGTTGAAGCCACCGAGAAGGGCAACACGAAGCAAATCGTAGACGTCACAATAGAGCACGACAAGCCACCGTTGGTAGTTGGTCAAGACGAGCAAGAGACTAGACGAATACAGTGTGCCCGACAAAAATTGATCACAAATCGATACAAGCACAAGTGGCAAAAGCAACGGGTCGAAGTGGATACAGTCATGAAGCCCAGAGAGCTGAACCCCCGAGATATGTACCTGCCAAGATACCAGGCACCCACGTACCTTGGAGACCAAGCTGGGGACAACGCAAAGGCAAACAGAAAGGGGGACAACGCTGACAAAAGCCGAAGAAGTCGGAAACAAAAGAAATCAGGGGCTAAGGCTGTCGTCGATGACGACAAGTTTGTTGAGGCTTTCTTTAACGATTCGCTCATAACGGCTGAGGCTGGTGCCGATACCACTGTCATCATACCCGAGCACGGACCATTCAGCGCGAGTTCTCGAACAAACCGAGCCAAAAAAATACAGGCTGCCAAATATTCGAATTCACAGCACGAAATTGAGAAACGACTTGAAGACTGGCGGTCCGCGATGTACAACAGAATTATTGCCCCCATATACGAATCTCGAGCAGCCGTCTACGATCCCGAGCACCCAGCGTCCGTGTGACCATCGACTTGATGGTACATCCGTTGACTCCTCCATTGTGATCTTTTTGCATTGCGCGACTCTTCATTGCACTACTTTTTCTTTTTGGTAAGTCTAACCTTGGAGAACGCGATCTTGATCTGGCTTCCATTGAGTTCTTGGTTATGTAGAGTAGCTATAGCTCTGATGGCAAGGTCTGCGCTGGGATATTCAACTAACATATGCGTCTTTTTGGGTCCTCCTGGATAGGGCAGGCGTATTTCATATTCATTGACTGGTCCAATGCTGCTGACGAGATCAATGATCCTTTTGTGTGGGGTCTCGTCGGCGATGGAGGCAATGAAGATGGTATTAGTAGGGAAACATGCTGACTTGGCGAATTTGACGGGTTCGCAGAACCTTTGATCAGACTGAGAGTAGGCTTTACTCTTTAGACAATCGTCATCGACGGAGGCGCCACCGCTGGGCATTTTGACCTCTGTAATTTTGCTTAATCCGATTTGTATGGGTTCCGTCCAAAGAGCAATCAAATTTAGGAAATACCTTGCCAGCGAAGCATATACACAATCAGAAAACTGTACCAATGCTGTATCAGGTTTCTCTCTCAGAATCTTTATGCGAGTCACGACTCCATACAGAGAAAAGATGTTAAAGATGTCATCAATATTTTGAGTGCTTAAATGGTAAACAATCAATACAGACCCTCCGTTGGTCATTACCGGTACGTTGTTCTTCCACTCCTTGATCTCCTTCGGCAGTTTGGGCATGCCCAGTATGTCGCTGTAACCAGCTGAGAGCATGTTGGCACCGACCGTACCGTTGTTGGATTGTTGTTGAACAGTGAAGTCCCAGGCTTTGGTATTATTATGTTGAATGTTTAACTCGGATAACTTGCTGTACACAATCTCCAGGCGGTTACTATTAGCGTACAACATTTTACCTTCCAGCGAGAGCAACGCATCTCGTGCCTCGGTTTTGGTCCCATATTGAATCAATGCCTGGTACGTGTTTGTACCTGATTTTGTGAAGGTTATAATCTTCTCTATAGCTCCGTAGAGGGAAAAGAGTCTGACGAGCATGGACATGGTGACGGGGTTGACAACTTCATTGACGGTGACAAGTAAAATCTTGTTGGCCACAGCCACCGCGATCTCCTGTGGGTTGAAGCAGAGACTCACGCCCAGGATACTCAGCGCTCCATCCTCCTCATCATCACTCCCGAACATAGCGTCAGCGCGACGCGTGCTAAACACCACAATCTCGGTCCGGAGGTACTCGTAAACCAGCTGCGCATCCTCCTCAGACTCAAAGCAAAGATACACATTCCCGTCCAACAAGTCCACAGACTGCGCATCACAGTAACTCAACTCGCGCTCATACCAACCCACCACCTCCTCATAACTGACCTCCGGAGCCACTCGACCTAACTTCAGCACTCGACTTCCCAGCACGCTCGCATCCGCGCGCGCTCGCCGCACCGCCACTTCGCTCTTGAACCCACCCACGTGCAACTCCGCAGGCGCCCGAAAGTACTCATCGCCATACATTTCGCTCCGCAGACACGAAGGAGGCAACATCACTCTCTCCACCTCCTGCGGACGAGACGCTGACGACAAACAACTCGCTGTCGTCGCCGTCAAACAGTCAACACCACGCTGTTCCTTACCCGGAGCAGGCAAATACGCGCTCAACTCTCCCACCAAAGACTTCGCGTCAAACCGACTGTCCAACCAGTCTTCATATCCCGCCTGCCACACATCATTTCTACCCACACTCCCTCTTACGCTGCGCCGCGAACTCTGACCAACCTCCTCGTTCACGTAGGCCATAATTTTTTCCCATGTTAATTGGCGCCCCCCAGCCGTCCGTCGACCCCGGTTCAGTTGATCCCTGCTCGATGACCCCCCTGCTCTGCTCAGCGGCCCATGGTCCGTCGCCTGGCACTCGTTGGTCAGTGCGCTCAATGATCCGTCGGCCCTGTTCAACTGATCGATCCATCGCCCTGCTCAACCGGCCCTGCTCAAACGGCTCTGCTCAATTGATCCCGTTCCACTGGTCCCTGGTCAATGTCTAACTATCTATCAGGGGAACGACAGGCGCGAGCAAAATACCGCACTCCCCGCTGAAGCGGTGGTGGTCTCTAGTGAGCTTAATGTAGCCCAGGTCGCCCCACCGATCGCCCCACGAGTTCTTCACGAGCCAGTAGTGCTCGCCCGTCTTGGCGTCCGTGCCGTAACCTACGGCGAGCACGGCGTGGTTAAGATGCTTGCCACATTTGAGCTTCATCACCCCGGTGTGGTAGAACTGAAACACCGGGCGGTCAGCCTCAATCGCTACCGCAACCGGGCCGTAAAGCACCAGCGCAGCCCGCATAGCCTTCTCATCGTGCGCAGGCAGGTCCATCATGCCCCTCACCTTCACCATCGAAGCCGTGCAGTTCGAAGCGCGACACGCGTGCGTGTCCACTCCCTCGTACGGGTATGCCTCCTCCGTGCAAATACCGCCGTTGTCAATTACGTACTGGTACGCGTTATCCATAAAGCCGCCGCTGCAACCCATTGTGCCCTCCTTGCGCGCACAGTCGACTAACTGCTGCTCCGACAGAGACACCAATCGACCCGTCTGCGCACAATACGCACCCTCCAGGGAACCCGTCGAAGAGAAGGCCCAACAAGATCCACTACAACAAACGAAGAGTATGAACAAGAGCAGGGGTAGATCCTATAGATGACCCAGACACACAATCAAGACGGGACGATACGCAAAGTTGGACGGGACATGCGGTCGGTACACGTTTGGTCAAGCAGCTTACCAATGCTGCTGGTTTTTCACAGGCGTGACGCACTGGTGGTCGATCCAGTTGAAGCTGTCGGGCAAGGTTCGGTTTGCAACCCCACTGAGTACAGCGGAGCCGTCGATTCGTTTGTCCGTGGGGAACGACCCGTACCACATGTTGTCGGGCGCGACCGCTTGGAGGTGCCTGCTCCGGAACTCCGGCCAGTCCATGTCCATGAACTGGTTCGGCGCGAGGGAGACGTCGTTGGAACCATGTGTTCGCTGTTGCAGGTTGTGTTGGTAGATCATATGCGCGTTCCGCTTAAAGATCTCGCGCCGCTTGGAGTACTCGGGACTGGCTATAGTGTACTCCAGCCCCTTGTCGAAGCGAGCGTGGAAGTCCCGGAATATTTCGTTCCACTGTGGTTCGTTTAATTGGGATACGTCAAATGACCAGTGAGTGCTCTCCGGCGGCGATATCCAAAACTGCCGCGCGGGGAGCATCACGGGCCCGGACATGACCAAAACGGCACGGCCCGCCAAGCCCGTGAGCGCCGCGACTGCAGCCGATGCCAAAGCTACTCTTTTCCACCCACCCACCCGCGGCGACGACGACGTCGCTACCTCATCCTGGTACTCGTAGTAGTTCTCCTCCGCCTCCGGAAACGATTCAATGGTCATGACTCTGAAACAAATTTGCTTAGTTTTCCTCTAACGAGACACACTGTCTGTAGCCGCGGGAAAAATGGATCACTTCCTATGCGAAAAATACAAGCGAAAGCATCACAGCCGTGAAACCTGCGGGCAACCCGACTGCGAGATAAGCCCACTGTACCGGTGTCAAATTCAACTGGCTATTTCTTAGCTGTCACCTAAAAGACTCTCCGCTTGTCAGATCCCGAACTTACCACATCCGCGCCATCCCCCGAGTCTTTCTCGCTCACCTCCACCTCTTCCGTGGTGGTATCGTCATCGTCGTCAGTATCTACAAATGCCGAGGATGACAAAATCGCGTCAACGGTACTCCCCGAGGAGGAAGGCGCATGAGGGGTGAATGTGTAAGCTCCGTCAGTCGTAGTCGAAGTCGAGCTCGAAGTTGCCGGCAAGCTTTGGACTGTCGAACCCGTAGCTGCGCTCGTAGTTGTGGACTTGCCTCGGAGCTTATTAAACATGTTTGTGAGGAACTTCGGCATCAGTTCGTTACCATTGTGTTCATCGATTTGCATTAACTGCGACCGCTGCGAACCCATCAAGTCGTCAGGAACAATCTCTTCACTATCCGCCTACGACAATATCATTCGACAGCAATGTCACGAACATACCGTTTCGTCAAGATCCCGGTCGTATTCATTATCTGCCAAGTCCTTAGCAGCTCGCGCAACTCCTCTCAGATACTGCTGCTCCCCTAAGTTCTCGCTAGCGGTGGTTCCGGCGTTATTCAAAGCTCTCTCGCTTGTGCTCAAAAGATCTTGCGCTACTTCTTCATCCATATCCTCCAGTTCCTTGTCTGGGCAAAAGCTAAGTTAAACTTGAGGAAACTTACACTGCTGTATTAATTTGGCTTGTGTCGCTGGATCGGCATTCTCAATGAAATCATCTGCAACATCAGATCTTGTTATCAACACAGCTAACTCTCACTTTCCTCCTCTAGGTAAACTGCTGGGTCTCCATCCTCCTTCATTTTGGTCACCGTGACCTTGGTGGCCTCTGGTTTCGCGTGGACATGCGCGCTCACCTTGCCTGCGGAATTGGTGGTCTTCTTTTCTGTCCCGCTCTTGACTGCCGTGGCGGTCTGTGAAGCTTTCTTGGTCGTTGCGTGGGTGGTTTTAGTGCTGGTGACGGTGACCTCCTCCGCTCCGCCACTTTCGCCACTCACCGCTTTCTTTATGCCGTCCAAAGCTTTGCCTCCTAATCCCTTAGTCTTTTTCGTTTCTGTCCCGGGGGTGCTCACAGTGGCGGTTTTGTCGACGGTGGCGGTGCTTGTGGCGTGAGTGGCAATAGCGAGTAAAAATAGAGCGTTCAGCGCGCGCATATTCTACAGCACACGTGTGTGGTAAGGCAATAAAAATCGCTACAAGCTTTCAAATCCCCACACTTGGATTCTTTTTACGGTCCAGTCTTCCGTAGCGGTAAGAAGGGAGTTGTCGTACGTAGCGCAGCAGCCTGCGGTACCGCTGTAAAGATTGCTGTCGATAGCGAATGCCCAGCTGCCGCCGGAGCCGAATATGATCCGATCATGATTAGTGTATATAAACAAGTCGTTTTTCCCGGTCCAGTGGTAGGTTTTGATTTGTCCGGGGTTGCTGGATATGTGTCCAAAAGAATAGACAAACGATTCTCCAGATCCGTAGAAATGTCTGGATTCCTTAAAGCCGTCGGGACTGTAGCCGCCGAAAATGTAATCATGGGAGTTGAGGATAGCGATGAGTGCCGGTACGTGGCCCTTGGTTCGCAAGAACAAGGTTTGCATGCTGACACCGTGGAGTCTTGTGTCGAACAAGACTTGCCATTTGCGCAGCGCAATGGTGGGTGGCAGTCGATAGCTGAGTTCAGTGAGCATCTCGGTGGCGAGCAGAGACTCTACAGCGGAGGAGCTCTTGCGATCCAGCCGGTTACCCTCCGCGTCGACCATTTCGACCACCGCGCCGGACCGCAGCAGTTTGCCCGACTGCAGATCTTGATGGTCCCGAACCAAGACACTGTCTTCGGGACTCAAGACGGCGTCGTTGAACTCTACGCCGATTGAAGAACAACGAATTAGATCCTCCAACGCCTCATCTGAACAAAAGCGGGACTAGCCACCCCGTGGGACTAACCAACTCACGGCTGGGGTGTGCGCGACTGACCAACTCATGGTGGGGGGCGGGGAGGG
>NW_011645789.1:133842-143136 GCF_000223845.1 Gregarina niphandrodes | reverse complement strand
GCTTACGGGAGTAGTAGGGTACGTAGGTGAAGTGGCTGGCGCCGTCGTTGGTTTGCCGGACCAAGTTGAGGAGCGTGCGCGTGATGTCTCGAGCGACGGTGCAGTTTCCAACGCGGAAAAGAATGAAATGTTTCGGAAGTGGTGGTGGCTGATGTTTATGCAGGCTGGAGAAGTCCTCTAGATACGTCGTGGAGGCTGGCGTGGTATCTTTGCTGCCCACTCGTTTTTGTAGCGGGTGTAGGTCCCCTACGCGGTGGGCACTATCGCGTCGACACCAGGTCCGAATCTCGGCCGGGTCGCGGTGCCCCAACGGGCTCTCGGTTACCAACTCCGTCCCGCCAGAGGCGTTTCCACTTCCAGATCCACTTCCAGGAACAGCTTCTCTTGCCCCGCCACCATTACTGATCGTTGCCGCGGGTTCCCGGTTGGCAGGCGCACAGTCCGCCGGCTCATGGTGACTTGGTTTGCGTTTCTTCTGGCGGAGAAGGACCTGTATAAGAGCTAGACTTGGGTTAGGATTCTCGCCGGCGGCGAATCGCTGTGCGCGGTTCTTAGCCCAAACCGGCTGCAGCGCCTCGGAGCCGTGAGGGAGATTGAATAAATGTTCCACGGCGGTCGTTTTGGGAACGACGATACAGGCAACTTCGCACATATCCGCAATAGCAATGATACATTGGAAGTCTGAATCGCGCACGTGCGGCTCAAATGTTACTACTGCCTGTGTGAAGGTTAACGTTCCCGGAATCATACCTCGACTTGTACAGTAAAACGCTTCTTCACGCCGCCATACTTGACTCCGTCTGTCCGCCGGCCCGCGACTCTTCATCTCGCCACTCTTCACCTCCCCTGCTGCCAAAGCCTCGCGCGCCCACCCAGGTCGTAACGGCAAGTCGCCCCGCTCCAGGAACGACTGCTTCCCTGATCCCGCCGAACCCGGAGCCGGAGCCGCGGCCGCCGAAGGGTGACCAATGCTCGGGGCTGTGGTCGCGGCACCGGTCTCGACTTGCACGCCGGAGGGGGCCGGGGGGACCACGTTGGGCACGGTCTGCGCGGGTAGGCGGTCGCCCGTCGTCGACGCTTCGCACGTAGCCTTCGAGTCTTCGCGGCTAATTAGGTCGTCGCGGCTCACTAAGTCGTCCCGGCTCACTAGGTCGTCCCGGCCCACTAAGTCGTCCCGGCTCAGCAGCTCCTCGCGGCTCAACAAAGCCTCTTCCTTTGTCCGACCTTGGTCCTTGTTACGACCTGGGTCCTTGTTCCGACCTTGGTCCAAGGTCCGACCTTGGTCCTTGTTACGACCTTGGTCCTTGTTACGCTCTTGGTCCTTGATCCGACCTTGATCACCGGACGCAAATTGAACGGAGCCGGCCGGCACCAAGCGGTCGCGTCGTAATGCCGCTTCTAGCGAAGCCGTGCCACCGGCCATAACGCGTTTGCTCGTACACGAAATGGGTTCGGCGAACTCGCTCGACGGCGGCTCGGACCGGCTGGGCACGTACTTGTCCGCGAACGTGCGGAAATGCGCGTCGTACATACCCGCTGATCGCACGTCGAACACAGACACCGAACGACCCTCACCCGAACGCCCCTCAGCCGAGCGACCCAACGCCGAAGGCAGCCCACTTTCCGAATGCGGGAGGCCACGACTCAACAAATTCCTCGCAGACCAACCGCGAGTCGAAGGTCCCGTTGGCTGTCCTAATGGCTGCCCCCCTCGGTATTTACCGCGCAGAGATCCCGCAGGAAGTGAGCCGACCCGCAGAGGTCCTGTCGGCGGGAGAACACTTAACTCGGTCTGGTCGGTCAATGACGGCCATCGCTGACGGGAATCAGTCTGTAGCCCCACACAGTTCTTCAGCCGTCGACCGCCCTCCAGATGGGCGGCGTCTTGCAGATGGGCCGTGTCGTCCCTGTGGGGGCAGTCCCTGTGGGGGCAGTCCCTGTGGGGGCAGTCCCTGTGGGGGGCGTCCCTATGGGGGTCGTCCCTATGAGGGTCGTCCCTATGGGGGTCGTCCCCGTGGGCGTCGTGGTCCTGGTGGGCGACGTCCAGTCGGGCTTCGACCACACTACCCTCCAGTCTGACGTCATCCAGACTACCCTCCAACCGGGCATCGTCCAGACTACCCTCCAGTCGGACGTCGTCCAATCGGACGTCGTCCAATCGGACGTCTTCAAGACTATTGCCGGTATGGTGGACGTAACGGTCGGAGTCCTCGAGGTCGGCAGGGTCTTCAGCTCGCATTGCGACCAACTCTGCGAGGAAGGAGTGGCTGGCGGCATCGCGGGCCCAGGCCTCACGTTCGTCGACCGTTTCGACTCGACCGTTATACGACTTGGGCCCCGACTCCGTCTTGGAGT
Source organism: Gregarina niphandrodes (assembly GCF_000223845.1). NCBI lineage: Eukaryota > Apicomplexa > Conoidasida > Eugregarinorida > Gregarinidae > Gregarina > Gregarina niphandrodes. The sequence goes on along the minus strand of NW_011645789.1, from coordinate 140,781 downwards.
TCTGCGGGACGCGTCTACCTTCCTTGTGCTTGAAGGACAGGTGCAGTGGACTCGCGGCAAAACTCCAGACGCTTTTTTTGGAGTACTCTCTGCCACCTTCCGTCCGTCCTGCCTTACTTCCCCGAATATCTCTGCCTCCACTCTTCTCGTCTAGGCCTGGACCTCTCTCCCCCGAACCTCTCTCTTCCAGCTGGGCTGCCTCTAACTGGGCTCTCTCCAAGTGGGCCTCTAACTGGGCCGACTTTGGCTTGGCCATGGGGCCGTCCTGATCGGATGGGCCGCTGCTTGTTGCGCTCGGCATGTCGGGGTGTTCCGGAAGAGTGGTGTCTGCTACACCTTCACGACTGTCAGCGGGTAAAGGTACTCGCACACACCCAGATTGCTGAACGTCGTGATCACTCAACTTGGCTTCCCTGCCAGTGGATCTGCTGGATGGCAGATCCGTACGGTCTTTGCTTGTACAGTGGCCCTGGAAAACCTCACCTTATCCCCCCCTCCTGTTGTGATGCATCCCCATTGCAGTGCCTCGCTCCTTCTTGTGCCCCCCCCCCCCTCCCCGACCCCTTGCTGGTGAAGGGTGTGACAACGTGTGCAAGGCTGAAGGGACCGTTGGTGGGAGACGCACTTTGGATTTCATCCTCATGTGGACATTTCTTGATGCCGCAAATACCACCCAGATCGTAGGCGGCAAAGAATGAACCACCACAGCTTAGTTTAGGACTTTGCTCGTCTCCCGCTCGAGGGTACGACGTCGTGGCACTTGGTGGTGACGACTGCCTCAACGCTGGCGCACCTCCCGGGAGCGACTTGCGACTGCCCCTCGGGTCTTCAACCACTTTCACCCACAGGACCGGAAGCTGTGAGGCGAGGGCAAGATGTGATGGTGGGTAATGTGCATGGAGAGGGAGCATCTGACGCTACGAGGCGTCGGGACGGACACGTTACTCTCGTCCACCCGGTCGGTATGGAGGGAGACGGCACGGAGGGAGAGGGTGCGGAGGCGGAGACTGAAGGTGAGGAGGCTCAACTCAGGGAGGCAACAGGTGCTGAGAAGGCCGTCGTGGGTGAGCGTAAGGTGCACGACTGCTTTGTTGCCGACCATGAGGAGTTGGTTAGTCTGTTGCATTTGAAGAATGGGACTGATTTGCTGAAGGGGACTGATTTGCTGAAGGGGACTGATTTGTCGAGGGTGGCGGAGGTTTTGAAGGCGCAATACCTGCGTCGAGTTAACTCGAGTCCGTGCACGAAACTGCCGGGATCTGCTGCAGAGGGAAATAGGGTGACGGTAGTGTTGGAGCTTGCGGCATCCTTGGCAGAAATTGCAACGGACTGCGAGCGGTTGGGGTGTCTGGATCAAGGGAGAGTTATGCACGTTATAATATTGCCTCCTATTGGTTCGATGGTTCCTATCAGTTTGAAAATGGTTTGGGAGGCGTTGTGTTCGGAGATGGAGTGTGCGAAAACGCGGGCGGTAAGCACATCAGATGAGCTGGCGCAGTGGCTTTTAGACGTGGCCAGGATGCTGAACCAGCGGCGGTGTGCGCACATAGCTGGGAAAACGCGCACACGCGATTGTGCACAACCGTGTGCGTGCCCGAAAGACGCGTGCGAGAGGAGGCGGGCAGATCTGCGTCGGTTGGCGGTGGATTCGTTGTCAGCTGCATGCGGGCTGATGGTGGTTGGTGACGCCAGGGTCCGTTCTAGGTTACGTGGGATTATGTTGCGCGAAATTTTTGCGAATGCGTCGTGCGGGTAAAATAATTGCGCCCGATGACTGGCATGGCTATATGGCCTTTTTCGGCTGCTGGTGTTCGTCATTCGGGTCGGATGTGAGTATCACGTTTATCCACGAGTCGTACTTGTGTGATTTTAACGTTTATGCGACGTCGTTGCGCTTTATGCTCGCCCCGCATTGGCCTCCGTGGAAACGAAGAAAAGAGCCAGCGCGGAATCTGGTGCATTCATGGTCACTCAAAGACATTTGGTTCCACAGACATGAAGCGAAAGCGATTGTAGCGAAAGTAAGTCCTCCCCAAATTTTGACCTGGCCAAAACACCAAGCTCAACCAACCAGGCGACCGACTGGCCTATCAATCAATCAACTGATCAATCAACTGATCAATCAACTGATCGGTGTCAAACCGACCAAACGGCGAATGGTGCCCGGACGAAGCTTGTTGTTGTAGTGCATAATGTCGGACTTTGCCAAGGCCCTGCCGTTTGTTTCAGTTCCGTGCTGGTTACGATCACGTCGCGGAAGGGAGTTAATATACCACGACGATATCCGTCGGATTTCGAAAGTGTATGCGGAGTACCCGCAGCTGGTGGGTTCATGGCAGTATGCAGAGTGCAATCGACCGGGTGCAGTTCTAGATATAAGGTTGTTGATTCGGGCGTTCCGGAAAATGATCGGATTAGAAAAATCGACGCAGGTTCCTGTGGTGCTGGAAGGCCTACTGCACTATTTGTGGAAAACGCCTGACTGGCGGGATCTGAGAGATTCAGCCCCTGGTCCTTCTTCTGGTGGCCCGTCTTCTGGTGGCCCGTCTTCTGGTGGCCCGTCTTCTGGTGGCCCGTCTTCTTCTGGCGGTATCTCAGGCGGCGGCACCTCAGGTGGCGGTTTGTCGGGCGGTGGTCCGTCGGGCGGTGGTCCCTCGGGCGGTCTGTCTTCTGACGAGTACCTGTGGCGCAAGGGCATTGCGTCCGTGACGTGTCGGTTACCAACGTGTATTGTATGGGAGGCACGTCCGTGTTCGATTCTGTTCAAGACGAGGCGTGGCGAGGTGACACGGTTGAGTTGGGCGCAGTTGCCGGGAGTGTTTTCGCCCGAGGTGGGCGACGTATCGCGTTGGCTGGGCGACTGCGAAGGGCTTGACTTATCAGTGCTACAGCGTGAAAAGATTGACTACTCCAAGACACGTGAGCGCAATGTGATATGCAAAAATGAGCCCGTAGGTGTCATCGAGATCGTCTGCGAATACGAAGGCGGAGGCGCACCCCATAACGTCGGGCATTTGCTCGATGAGATGCTCCTCGCCTTCGTAGTGAACATGCTCTTCTCGCAACACGGCCTCAACAACGGAATTACACCTAACGTTTCTCTCGGTGAATTTGCCGTCCGCCAGACGTACTCCAATTACTGCGAAGAACGAGATCTCGCTCACGAAGGCGGCCCCGCACGACTCGAGAAACTCCTAGGCGTCGCCGATGGGGTCCTCACCAAGACCCTCGAACCGGACGAGGAAACCCACGAATTTTATGCCATCATCGATAACTCTCAAAATGAACTCGACGACCACAACCCTTATGACCTTGGTCCGTGCGAACTCGGTCCGTACGACCGTGGCCCACAGGGCCACTACCATGGCCCACAAGGCCATGGTCCCCATGACAATGATCCCCATGACAATGACAAATCTCCATACAAGGGCGGCGCAAACGTGGATAAACACACGAGTGACCATTCTCGTCCCACCGACCGTTCTCGTCTTAGTGAGCGCAACCAACGAAAATTCCAAGACGACGACCGAACTGGTGACGACCGAGACGGCCGAGGCGCCTCTTCCCCTTCCGGATCTCGACGACCCGCAGACAGAGCTTCTTCAGATCGAAACCCCTCAGAGCGAGTCTCTTCGGACCGGAACCCTCCCGATCGAGCACTATCTGACCGAACAGTGTCTGACCGAACCGTGTCTGACCGGGTCTCGGATCGAACTTCGGACAGAGCACCGTCGGATCGAACGACTCCCGACCGGGCCTCGGACAGAGCCTCGGACAGAGCCTCAGACCGGCCGTCGGATCGGGGCTTGGAGCGGATGCACCGTAAAGGAAACAACAACTTCCAGGAGAAAAGGTTCCAGGAGAGATTTGGACGTGGGAACAACAGGTCAGACAGAACGTCTGGCGCAAGACGAGGCGGATGCAGACCCGGCGATAGGTTTGGCGACCGACCGGGTGATCGACCAGTTGAGCAACCGGGAGACCGACCGGGTGACCGGCCGGGTGACCGACCGGGTGACCGACCGGGTGAGCGGCCGGGTGATAGACCGGGTGATCGATCCGGTGATCGATCGGGTGACCGACCAGATGACCGGCCGGGTGACCAACCGGGCGGCCGATCGGGTGACCGACCGGGCGAGGGGTACAGCCGACCGACAGGCGAGGAGCGAACGGGCGACGAAGCTAACTCGGAGTTGCGTGCGGAGGCCAGGAATCGCGACCAGGCGGGCTCGCTCGACCGGCAGGAATTTCAACCACGCGTTGGTTATGTGCGAGGTGATGGACCCCGGACACGGTCCGATGAGTTTCGGGATGCTGGCGAACCTGAGAGCACTGGCAAGCCGCCCAGTCCGAAGCGTTGCTTCCCTGATCCGCATGATGCAACCGCTCGGAAGGTACCGCGAGTCTCTTCCTCTACTGCTCTGGGCCTGACCATCGCCACCTCCTTTATGCCCTGGGTTGCCGACCCGTCTTTGACCTGTCCCACGACGACCAGCACCATAATGACTAGTCCGACTCTGACGGATCACTCGGTGATCGGTCCCGCACTGACTGGCCAGCCGGTGGTCGGCCAGTCAGTGGCGGGCCATTCTGTGGTCTCGTCTTCGTGGGGGCAGGGAAGCTCCAATGTCTGGGGGACTCCCGTCCCGGCTTCGCTGAGTGAGCTTCCACGACCGGGTCCCGAGGATCTGTCTACGGGAACACTGACGGATCAGGACGTCGGAGGGGCACTGACGGAAAAAACCATCAGCGAACTCTTGGTGTCCGAGTTGGGGGAGAAGGCGTTCGACACCATCCACTCATTCTGGCATACAATTAGAACATCCGAAGATGCGTCTGCCTACAACATCGTTAAGGTAAATACAGGAGGTCGCCCTTCCCTTCCCCTTCCTCGCAGTAAACCTCCGCGAGCATTGGCGGCAAATATTTCTACTTTATTTAGTACTTTGGCAAGACCGGGTTTATCGTGACAAACTTCGGTCACCTATTCGAGATCTACCACCGACGTTCCTCTACGGCTGCGTCCGAGACAGCGAGGTTGCCCGAACTCGAGGGCTTTTGTTCGCGCGAACAACTCGCCTACTTGCGAAACGTTCTTGGCGCCGTGCACAGCTTACTGACCACCGACTTGGCCTTCGAACTGCATAGTAGCATGCCCATCCGTTGTGCGCTCACTTGGGGCGCAGTGCAAGTTCACCTGTCCACCATCGCGCACTACAAGCTCATGGCCCTAATGGACATCCTTGACCGGTATCAAAACAGAGTGGCTCGATTCGACAACGCAGCAGGTGAGGCAGGCTCCACACGACCTCTACACGTGCACATGGTACACGTGGTTGACACCGGCCCTCCTTAGTGCTTGCGGAAGGATGGCAACGATTGGAATCGGTGATCCGAGACTGTGCGGCAATCAAGGTGAAATCGCCCTGGCAAGTTTTGGATCCTTTATGCCAGGGTCCGGCCTGGGATGTTTGTGCGGCTGACAACATGAAGCGAGAGTGGTTGCAATTGATAATTTACGCTATAATGAAACGATGCCCGCACTTGTATGGGCAAGTGAACCCGTTCTCTATGGGTTCTCCTCCGGCTCCTGACCCTCCATCTGCACAGACGGCGTTCTCGCCCAACGCGTTTCCTACCCAGGCGTTCCCCAAACCAGGAGGCCCCGGAGGAACCTGGGTGTCGAGCGATAATTATTCAAAGGGTACTAATGGTACCTCAGACTTTACCCCCCGCAATACCCCCCACAGTACCCACAATACCTCCCCCAATACAAACGGTGGCTCAAACGGTCCGCTCGGCGAAATACCAGGAAATGCCTCTTTGGATAAGGTGGTTATGGATAAAGCCAGGAATTTAGATAAAATTAAAAGTTTGAATGCGGCAAGAAGTCTGGATGGAGCAGACGTGGATGGTCGACCTTGGACGGGCAAGGCTGCGCCAGCCGGTTCTGGTGCAGATCCACTTAATTGCCCGGCGGTCGGAGGCTTCGAAGACCCGAAGCTGGAACAGTGTCCGTGGGCAGTGGATCGCTCGGTAATGAGCGCACAACGTCCTGGCGGGACGCCGTCCGAAGGCGGCTTTCCGGCATATAACGCAGGCGACTTTCTGCGATCTGTTAGTGGGACTAGCAGCCACGCAGAAGTCACCGGCAACCCTGACACCGGCAACGTGGTCCCCGGCCGCGGGGGTGCAGGGAGCCCAAAGGGCGTCCCGGGCGGCGGGAACTTGATATGTACTAACGGCAGCGCAAACGGGAGCGCAAATGGCAGCGCACATGGAAGCCCAAACGGGAGTGCAAACGCGGATGGAGCAGGACCGCGATCAATTTCGGCGGAAGAAGATATCTGGTGCCCGTTCGAGGAGGAAGAACAGACCCGAGAGTGGCTGTTCAGTGGCCTCTGGAACCAACTAGGCAGCGTAGTGGGCGAAGACCCGCGGTCACAGATGAAGGACGTGCTCCAGCTGATCTTGTCTGAAGTCTGTCCGATCTCGCAGTGGGGTCCCATCATGTTGACCAAGCTGCGCCTACGGCAGGAATTGGACAATAGCCAATGGCGTCAAAACGCAGCCCAATATCTCGACGCCTACGCCAACGGGCCCTGTGCGGGCCCGTGTCTGCCAACCGCCGCCGCTATCGGCGGCGCATCCTACCTAGGCGCAGTTCCAGGAGGTGTCCCAGTTGGAGGAGGCGGTGGAATTCCAGGAGGCGGTGGAATTCCCGGAGCCGGAGGATGTCCAGGAGTGTCGGTGGGAGTCGGGAGTGACGTAGTGGGCGAGATGGTGGGGTTCGAACAGACGGCACGGTTCGAGCCTGGCTACCTCGAGGCGGCTCCTCTGTTTTCGGCGCGGACGCCGGGGAACTACGCCGTGACGGGTGGGGGTTCACCTCCACAGGGCGCGGCGGCAGGTGACAGTTTCCGGAGCAGCGGGCCCGTA
>NW_011645789.1:105046-133611 GCF_000223845.1 Gregarina niphandrodes | reverse complement strand
TGCGGACACCACCTTTGCCGACAGTGCCTCCCTATGGCTTCACGCCCTACGGCCACGCGGCTGCGCACTCCGCGGCCAATTCCGCTCCTGGAACTCCGACCGGTTACTCCAGTCCGCCCGATCAGTTCATCGGGCGCAGACTTCAACACTCGGATTCCGGCTCACGGGACTCGCGAAACGGCCCAAGCAACGGCAGCGCTCCGCCGGTCGGCGTCCAGGCCGCGTCGGGCGGCCAGGCTGTTGGTGGTAGCGTCCAGACTGCGTCGGGTGGCGTCCAGACCGCGTCGGGAGGGGGGCAGTCGAGCAGTCACCCGGGCGCTTACACTGGGCCGGTCGGCAGCCAGATGCTGCCTTTCCGGCAGCCGGGCGGGGGCGAGGCGTGCTGCGTAACCCGCGGCACTACCGGCGCCACAAGTACTCGCGCTACAGCACCAGCGGTCGGCCTCCGTCCCGCGGCTACGGACGCCGCGGCGGGGCGCTGCTCTCCTCCGACGGAGAGGGCTCCGACAGCCCATCTCAGGTGCCCACCACCGTCTGCGACGAATCAGAGCTGTCCTCCACCTTCCGCAGCGCGGTCGGAGATGAGGACTGGTTCGTCAAAGTCGGCCGCAAGCGCTTCGGACACAGACAGACGCGCTACGTAGTCGAACACCCTCCCTCGCCCAAGGCCAAGCCCGTCGCCGCCGAAAATGTCGATGACATGCTCGAGGAAGGAGAGTACGTCGCCGAGTGAAAATGCGTCCCTGAAACCTATTCCTGAAACCCAATTAAATGCCCGCGCACACGCGTGTGCACACGTGCGCGCAACGCATTGCTGAACCAGTGCGCAAGACCCAAGCATCGGAACTTCAACTATGGAAGACTCAACCGCGCCGAAGCCTCAATCATCGAAGACTCCGGTCCGCTGACGGCCTAGCACACTTTGGACGAGTATCGGTAGCTGAACACCTCATCCACTTGGTCATATTTTATGTTGCGAAGCTTAATGAGCTGTGCTTCCGGCTCGAGATTTTTTATCTCTTTTCCTCTTCGATCGTGAGTACGTCGGTCCTGAGTTGCTAGCTCTTTTTCGTTTTCTGTCGAGAGATTAGGCCAGAAGGCCATGATGTCTTTGCCGACAGGAATGTCAGGATTGAGTCTGCCAAAGTTTTGCTGGAGTCTCTGTTGCTGTTTTGCGAAATATAGGACATTAACTCGTGCTATTTGCAGAGCGTCCTGGATAGTGCATTTTGGATAGACATCACCCCAGGCAGCTCCTCCAGCGACTTTGGTGAATCCGCGAGCGCCTGTGTACAAGTTTCGCCAGATGTCTGCCCCCATGTGTGCGTATGCTTTCAAATCCTGGAAGACATGTCGTTCCCCAAAGCATCTGCGTGAAGCTGGCAACAGACTGAGTCTGTATAGCCATTCGTCAATTTCCATAACATCTTCGAAGATGCGATAGAACTCCGATTCCCAAAAGAGCTGTCGTTTCAAACTTAAGCCAGCTGCAGATGCAGTGAGAGCCTTGCGATATATAGCCTCATTTTGCCACAGCCCCAGCTTAAGTTCAGCTAGACGGAGCATAGTCAATGTCTGCATACCAAACACATTATTGATGTCTTCCTCTCGATCCTCATAGTATTGAAGACATACATTGTCCATATGGATTACATCGGTAGGACCCTTCTCCAATATGCCAAGAGTAAGAGCGAAAGCGGGATCGATCAGCACCCACTTCTGGATGTCATATGATAACGTCCGAGTACTCAGACGTTCTCGCCTGGCCTCTGTAAGCCTCAAGGTTGCAATAGTTGCATTTGATAATCCTTGAGTCCACCAACCTGACAATGAAAATTCTCCAGGACTATAATCCGTTCGCCACCCTTCAGATTCTTCACCGAATTGAAGCATAATATTCTCACTATGACCGTCACAATGGAACACTCCACGACTCCATAAATCCTCAAAAAACACCCATAAGCTATAACTACTGGAAATCATCTAAAATAAAAGTAATTAAAAATAGGCAGTAGGAACTTACATGTTTAACATGCTGAATGGCTGTCGTAAGAAGTGCTGGCATCACTTCTTGCTCCAGGACTTTAGTGTTGCGTTGCTGCTGCTGTACGACTCCCGCCATATCATCAATATCTTTACGAGGGAAGTCATGTACCATAGCAAATGTTGTGCCTGGAGCAAACTCCATTAAGAAACCATTCATAATAGGATGTGCCTTCATCTCTGTTCGACCCGTTTCTGGATCTGTATGTCGCCGATACATAGCATATACGGAAGGGATATATCCAGCGTTCGCTAATATTCTTCCTTTAATTTGTTCTCCCTTTAATTCCTCCAATTGCTGTTCAAATTTAGCTGTTGATATAGTAGCAGTCTTCTTAACCAATTTCCAAAACACAGAGACTGATCGTTCCTCTGTCGGAATTAAGTTGTCTTGACCACATTCGGGTATTAGATGATACTTGTCTTGTGGGAAAACATATCCCTCCGGTAAATTCTGTTTATTTTCGGTTGTATTTTTTGCACGTAAAGCACAGTCAACGAACAAGTCATAATCAGGAACAGTGTCCGATGGGTGTGATATCTTCCACAACTCTGATGATGGATTCATTATAGTAATTCGAACACCCATCCCGAAAGCACCGCTGTTCTTAATAATCTTCTTCGTAGTGGCGTCCCGCCAACACCGGACACCGGGCCATACGCCTTTGTCCAGCAATTCGCATATTCCATCCGGATCGCTCATACCTCGAATTGCCTCCCAAGTCGCATCCACTGGTACATCCGGGGCCCAAAATACACTCGGGGTCCCGGCAACAGTCGACTTTTCGTTCTTGCCAGTCGACTCTTCGTTCTTGCCAGTCGACTTTTCGTTCTTGCCAGTCGACTCATGGCTCACTAGCTCACCACCTTCGATACTGTCACTTACTTCGTTGCTAGAACTCTGAGCTGCAACATCCGCCACCTCCAAAACATCTTGTCCTAAAACATCTGGAACCAGCACGTCTTTCGATCCTATTAAGTTCAGCATGGCCACATCATGGTCTGGTCCCAAACGACCGTCATTGGCATTGGAAGACACCAAACCATGCGTCCCAATCGCGAGGACCAAAAATTGTGTTCGCATTAGTTAATTGACCCACCTATGTAAGCCCTCCTATAAACGTGTCCTCTGAAAACCGTTCCCTCTTGTGGAATGGTTATTGTGCGAGTGTGCTATGATCTTGCACCTTCCACTTATTTTATTCAACACTTTACATTTCACCTTACAATCTATTATGTGATGTACGCTTACAGATAGATATGCATTACATATATATATGCTATAGATGTGTGTGCGCCACACACATACATGCCGCACACACATATATACCACGTCATAAACCTGATATAGCAGCCTAATATGCTACTAAGTATGGCCGCTGGAGCCGCAGTTCCGTCGTTGATTAGGACTTTCAAGAAGCATATAAAAGATCTTGATGAGTTTGATTTCACTTGTGAACAACGCAAATCTGGTACGGGCCACCCGACTCTCACCCCCACCCCCACCCCCACCCGAGTGTCACACCATTTAAGCCCCACCTCCTCCACCCCCACCTCCTCCACCCTAACAGTACTAGAATTGCAGGAATCACCGGAACTCTTGGATTTTGGGGTGGTCTCTCGATTGGATGCCTCGTAGGATTTTGGGCAGGTATCAGATTACATAATAAGGTCAAGGCAATTCAGAAAGTCCGTCAATTGTGGATTGGCGATTTGGATAATGACGAGGATGAAGAAGATGATGACGAATCAGGATACGAACGGTAATCTATAACACGATCGTCCAGAATAGACTCTTCTTCAGTGACCTTGCTTCGACGTCTCCTCGCGCTCTAGCCATGCAAGCTGCTATGCCCCAACATAGATGCCAACTCTAGTTAGATAGCTTGATGCAATCAATCTTAGCACCCGCAGCCTCACAATTACCAAGCTGCTGAGCCACACCCAGCCCAATGCTGTTGAACCAATGCTGTTGAACCACACCCAGCCCAATGCTGCTGAACCACACCCAGTCCACTGCTGCTGAACCACACCCAGTGTACAGCCTAGTAGCCATTAAGTCCATTCGCAGGGTCCCAAAAAGTTACCAAGATGCATGCAGTCAAGTATCGCTCACTGTGTCTGTATCTGTGCTATAGTGTGTGCATCCAATTTAACAGTATCAGAGTTGCACAGTATCACTTAGTCCTTTAGGGTGACGGGATCCGGTCCGGTTCCGTCGGGTCCTCGAATGATTTCGCCTTCGCTCAAAAATGGTAGTTCGACAACGTCAGCGATTCTGAGGCAGTGCTTCTTCAAGTCAATTTGGCACTGGTGTCGGAGGAGCAGATCCAGGCCAAAGAGAAGGTCAGGGCTATCATGGTCGATGATGGTAAAGGCGGCATCCACTAGGACGCCAGCAGCCTCAATTTCGGCCTTGTGGACGCGGCCCTCGATCTTGGCCTCGCCCACCCCCCGTGCAATCCCCTGATACCGACAGTCAATAAGGTGCGATAAGTTACACCGTGCTGCCGCACGCTTCGACATGATGGAAGCCTGTGCTCCGGAATCCACAAAGGCGTGCAACGGAACCTTGTTTACCAGGATCCGCACATATAGCATGGTTACTTTGACTAAAGGAACCTAACCTCATCGGTACACGGTGCTAGGGTGCTGGAAGCAAGCCAACTGGGAGACGGTTATCAACAAGAAAGGGTCATCAACTGGTGGTAGGGGGGGGGGGGCTTACAGAAGCTTTCAGGAATGGTCACACTGGCTTCCGCAAGGTTCCGCTGTATGTTCTCTTGTCTTATGGCTTCTAGGATGCGAGCCTGTCCTTCACTCGACAGAGGGTCAAACGGCAGCGGGGAAGGAGTCGCCGTCATTTGAGGATTTGCGTGCTGCCGTATAACGGCCGCTAGTCGTTGGAACCGGTCCTGTGTAGCCACTTTAACTACATCGTTGTTGTTTACTCCACACTCAGCTAGCGTCTTGCCAGGCAGCAGCTGCACACGTCCAGAATACAACTCCACATTCGGTGTCGAAGTCATTTCCTTCACGAGCTCCAATAATCGGTCAACAGAGTCCTCTACTTCGATTGGAAGTAGCTCATCCATCGCGTCCGGCAAAATCAGGTTCACCAGCATCCTTTTTCGTTTAACCAACCGTCCGTCGAAAAATGAAATTCAAAAATGCAATTCAACCTACATTCGCAGCCGCGCTGATAAAGGCCGGACGGACCCTAAGGGTGACCGAACCAGCCCACGGTGGTATGGGACGGTCGACTTAAATCATTTCCATTCTTCGGGCCTTCTAGTCCGTCTAAAAAGCGTTCCTCATCCGTTCCAGGACGCGTCTAGAAGGGGGTAAGTCTAGAAGGGGGTAAGTCTAGTAGCAGTCTAGAAAGCGAGTACGTCTGATATGTTGAGATCGTTGTTCGGGTCTATGTATCTGCTTGAGTGGATTGTGCAGGGTACGCCGAGTAGTCGCTCCGTTTCCCTGATCACCTCGATGTAGGAGGTGTTCTTGGGTAGTTTTGAGAGGACGTTGGAAAGTCCTGGGACGCTGCACTGGATGACGAAGATGTCGCCCGACAGCATAGGACAGGCCTTGGAGGTGACCTGGCCTGAGCTGTCGAGTGAGTATGCGAGTCGGAACGGTAGGGCGACGCCATCGAAGAGAAGATTGAGTCGGCAGTCGAGTGGGACGGCGGGCCAGCACATGTTGATGATGTCGTCGACGTTGACGAGTCCGCCGTCCTCGAAGTCGACCGCCTTCAGGTTCCGCGGTTCCTCATCGTCGCCTCCGCGGCTACTTTCGGCGGTGTCCGCGGTTACGGCTCCACTGTAGTAAAAGCACAGGACGTCGCCGGCCTGTGCTCCCTCCACAAGCCACTTGAGACCAGAGATGATATTCTCGGCAGTGGGCTTGAAGACGTCATCAAGCTTGTCAGAGAGGACCAGCTGCCAGTCCGTCTCCGCACAGAAGCCGTTGTCCGTCAGGTAGTTGCGAGTGTCCGTCAACGCCTGATAGACCGCCGTCCCCGGCCCGGTTTCATAGCCGATCCCGACCAGGAAGGATTTCCAAGGCGTGCGCACGTAAGTGGGCAGGTGCTTAAGCACGTTGTCCGCGGTGGCCTCCTCGTCAAGCGCAACCCAACGGAAGGTCGAACGGTTGCCGATAATCGCAGCAAACCGGCGACACCGCAGCCCCAATCCCTCCTCAGGTAGGTCGACCATCATACCAAGTGCCTCCGTGAAACGGGCATCACTGTCAGCGATAAACGTGAACTGATCACTCACACCTAACTTCTTCGCCCACGCCTTAATTACAAATGGGTCATTAACACTTAGACAGCCAACAAAGTCGACCAACCGTTCAAAGTGCGGCATGTTCGACAAGATGCTCGGCACCGTCACCTTTGTGTCATGTGGATTGTATGCTCCTAACACTCCAAACAGCACACCCGTTCGGTCTTCAAAAAACTCCTGCAGATTCACACACACTCCGTGCAGGTCGATATGCGCCGGCGGCATGACGTCCCCTACCTCAATCGGCGCCGCACGACCTGCGGCCTGAACCACCGGCGACGCCGTCGGCTGTAACGCTGCCGCCGTCGCCGATGTCACGGCCTTTCCGTAACTCGTCTCATTCTCCTCCACACGCGGCTCCAACGCGTTCCATTGGGGACCCGCCGTATCCACCCCATCGACCGACGCACCCAGATCCCGGTACGCCCGCAACTGGTCCCGGGCCAACGATGCCTCTTCCGCGATTCGCTGCTGTATCATCACCTCCTGCCCGTTCGGTGAACCCGGTGCCCGTGCCGGCATCCCCGCCCGCGCCTCCTCCTGCGCCAGTTGCTGAGCCAACTGCTGCTGAGCCAGCTGTTGAGCCAACTGCTGCTGCTGCTGCACGATTTGCTGCGCCAACTGCTGCTGCGCAGCCTGCACTTGAGCCGCCTGCTGCTGAGCCGCTTGCACTTGAGCTGCCTGCTGCTGAGCAGCCTGCACCTGGGCCGCCTGCTGCTGAGCAGCCTGCACCTGGGCCGCCTGCTGCTGCGCCGCCTGCACTTGAGCCGCCTGCTGCTGCGCCGCCTGCACTTGAGCTGCCTGCACTTGAGCTGCCTGCACTTGAGCCGCCTGCACTTGAGCCGCCTGCACTTGAGCCGCCTGTTGCTGAGCTGCCTGTTGCTGAGCTGCCTGTTGCTGAGCTGCCTGTTGCTGAGCAATCTGCTGCTGGGCCGCCTGGGCCTGAGCTACTTGTTGTGCGGTCACCGGCTGCTGAGCCACCTGCTGCTGCTGCATCATTGTCATCGGCTGCTGCGCGGTTAACATCACCTGTTGCGGCAGGTACGCGACGGGCTGTGAGGAGAGGTAGGTGATCTGCTGTCCAGCATTCTGGAGTTGTGCAGTGAGAGCTTGCTGCATCGAGACATTCCCCGCGAGCGACTGTGCCGCATTTTGGTAAAGGTATGTGGGTTGTTGGGTCTGCGACTGTTGGGCATAGAGGTCGGCTGTTTGCATCTGGCCAATGCTCGACGCCGTCAAGCCGCCGGTTGTATGGAACCCGGTAAGGCCAGCCATCGGGTTGGGTGAGGGCTGGGCGGTCTGTGGCGGCATCATGGCTGTCTGGTAACCACCTTGATAATTTCCGGAAGGATAAGCAATTGTACTAGCGTAGCCACCTGCCGGCGCCTGCTGGACATACGACCTCGGGGGCTGCGGGAGAGAGCGCATCATCGCCGTACCAGCCGCCCCGGGGATTCGCTGCTGGCCAAAATACGCGCTGGTCTGCTGCTGCGAAGAGCCAGCCGTCCCTGCGGAGAATCCGCCTGCCAATTGGGACGAAACAACTAAACGAATAAGGGATCATCTCCTTCCCTAGAACGACCATCGTGAGCGACCACCGCCATCGTGAGCGACCACCGCCATCGTGAGCGACCACCGCCATCGTGAGCGACCACCGCCATCGTGAGCCACCACCGCCATCGTGAGCCACCACCACCTGAATTCTTCCCCGCACACACGCCTAACTGCAATGCGCGCAAACGCACAACTCCGGTTACAGAAAACGGTGGCGAGAAAGTGTCAATAGGGGTAGTCTGTGCGTTGTGGTCAAGGCTTACCGGTTGTGGGCCTCATGCGTTGGGGATCAACGAAGGCTCCTGGCGCTCCCGTTTTATTCTGGTAGGACGGCGATACGTAGTGGAAGGAGGCCTGCGGCATTCCACCGCCTCCGCCACCGCCCGTCAAAGGGGACGCTTTCAGGGATTGCATTTATTAGCAAAAAAAAGAACTCAATCCCACTCAGTGCGCCAGAGCGATCGGCGCCTGAGCGATCGCCCTCCTGGCAGCAAGAGTGATCAACCGCCAGAGCGATCACCCTCAGAACCTGTACCCAAGACCTAGCAGCAAGAACCCCCAGCATGCCCCCCACCTAACAGCAAGAGCCTCCAGCATACGGCCTCAGTAGCACGCACGATCAAGAAGTCCAATCACCCAGGATAATGGACACAGACAACGTGTTTGCTGTGGCATGCGAACGGTGAACAACGCGAACGCCCTAGTGCATCCACAACACCAGTTCTTCCTCCCTCGAACAAAAAGACCCAGGAAAATCCAAAACGGCCCGAACAAATCGGCCACAATAACCACCCAGCAAACCCATCGCCCAACATGTTCAAAGTGGTCGTTGCACTATCTATTCATAACTGTTAAATGTATCTATCTATCTATCTATCAATCACGTGTATATGCAGACATGAAATATGGCTCGGCACCCTTGCCATATATTTCGGCAGTGTAGTATCGCTCAGGCGCACTTGGTGTGGTGTGTGGCTTTTTTAAGTAGTTGCCGGAAGGAGAGTTCGGCTAGTCTTTCCTTGCCGACATCGTCTGTGGTCGTGGGCGTGTGCAGGTGTGTGAAGGTGCCACCCCAGGCCTGCACGAGACCCTGTAGGAGTTGGACGGCAGTGAGGTTGGCGCTGTAGAACTTGCCGGGTATGTGTGTGGCCTGTTCAACGGTCTGTTGCTCTGTGGTGCCACCCGCAACGGCAGTGGTGCCACCCGCAACGGCAGTGGTGCCACCCGCAACGGCAGTGGTGCTAGCGCTGGTTGGGAGGTGGTCAATGAGGGTGAGATTGAGAGGCGCTCCATTGTTGAAGAGAATCCATAGGAAGTCTTTGATGCAGCGTACGACTTGGTCTTCTTGGACGCACTCGACAAGCACGGGATGTGCATCGATAGTGAGAATGACACGTACGTGGGCGAGTCCCCAACTGGTTAGTTCGAGCGTCGCGTTTTGCCGAGGGCGACTGCCCAGTGCCAGAGCATGCCGCTTCTGTACAGAACCCACACGCTGGAACCCAGTCACCACATCCGTGTGCGCGTCGTCCGCCGACAGACCCCACGACGCGTACAACAAACCCACACGACACCGCTGTGCCATCTCACGCCATTGGCGCACACACTCACACGTTTTCACGCACGACAATACACGCTCGGGGTCACACGCATCGGCTGCAGACAACTCACACGCGCCACCTCCGCACCCTGACGCCTTCGCCGTACGCGTGGCTGGCGCCGTACTCTCCGCCGCCGCCAAATACGGCACTTCCAGCGGCAACAAAATCTGGATCACCGGCGCCGATCCAGCCACCGGAGTGACTGATTCAACACCCACCGGGGATTCAATCGCACCAGGTCCCACCGAGGATGCCTCCTGAACTGGCTCCACCGGGGATGCCTCCTGAACTGGCTCCACCAGAGCTGGTTCCCCCGCCACCTGCTGGACGGGTTCCGGTTCCGCCTTTACCTCGGACTGGCGGAGTTCGGCTACTCTGCTGCCGGTGGCGGGTCTGGTCAGTTCCGACAGGACGGCACGTGCCTTTTGGGAGAGGGAAGCGGCGGCAAGAGCGTCAGTCGCTGACTGTGGGTCATCGATGTGGAGGAACTTAGCGGCTCGCGGTGCGGTATGAACTATCGTGGTGAACCCAATGTGTCCATCGGAGTCGAAGAGGACATTGTTAAGCTTCTTGTTATCAAGTCGGTGATCGACTCGCGGAGGGTCCACCGGCTCCGAACGACCATCCTCCGCACCACGTTCCCGACCTGTGATAAAACTCCGCACACCGTCGGCCGTCTGCACTGCACGCGGACACGGGTCCGTGTCTAACACCAACTCTGCTGGCAAAGACAACTGCTGCACCACTGCCACGTCCGTCTCCGAATAGGCATCCAATTCGACCACTTGGTCCGCTACAAACTCGGGCGGGACCTGGTCGGCTACAAACTCGGGCGGGACCTGGTCCGCTACAGGTTCCGGCTCGACCTGGTCCGCTACAGATTCCGGCTCGACCTGGTCCGCTACAGGTTCCGGCTCGACCTGGTCCGGTACAGGTTCCGGCTCGACCTGGTCCGGTACAGGTTCCGGCTCGACCTGGTCCGGTACAGGTTCCGGCTCGACCTGGTCCGGTACAGGTTCCGGCTCGACCTGGTCCGCAAGAGGCTTGGGGACGGCAGCATCGGGGGTCTGGGTGGGAGGCGTGGCTAGTTCAGCCATCCAGTAGGGGTCCAGTCGTGGGCTGGGGACGGGCCGGAAGGACGGGTGCCTCGGGTCACGGTGAGGCAGGTACGGGAGCGGTACGGCGAAGCCAAAGATTTCGTTCGCGGCCTCGAAGGGCACGGGCACTTTGGAGACGGTCGTTCCCACCTGGTCGTGGGTTGGGGGTTTGTCCTCGCTTGCAGCGGAAGGGATCGTGGCCTCCGTAACAGTCATTTCGGGAAGCTTCCCTAGCGGTTCGCCGCCCATCCAGTACGGGTCCAGTCGCGGATTGGGCACCGGACGAAAAGACGGATGCCGGGGGTCACGGTGTGCCATGTACGGCAAGGGCACCTCGAAGAATGCAGTGCTTTCTTGTTTCATCATCGACTAACTAGTTAATTCCGTGCCCAACAGCAACGAAAACGAACTTGAAGAAAAACATCCCTACAAACATTCCCCCGGAAAACTGCATACGCGCGTCTCCCCAACCTGTGGGCAGTTATTGAGATCCGATCTCGGAACTGCGACCAGGACCTAATATCTCTCTCGGCCTCCTCGTCCACTAGCCGCAAAAGCGAAGCAACCATCCCGTTCAGAAACTTTCTTGTGCTGGCTGAAAACAAGAGGCGTCCGAGCGTAGTAGCCACTGGGCGTAGTTCCCTCTTCCATTCCCCCAGTATATCTAATGGCCCATTCTGTACTCTCTGTACACAGTTGACAACTAGGTAAAAACTGAAATCTCTTCAAAGACCCTTTTTTGGGAGCGGTGTGTGTGTGATTCACACTCTAAATGGTGGTGAGGAAGAGCGTGCCCAAGGCCGTGCCGAGTAGGAGACTGGTACTGAGGGCAGTGGGGGCGCCGCACGTGTCGTACGAGCCAGCGGAGATTTTGCATAGAGCGGAATTGAGTCCACATTTGCCGTTGACGCCGTTTTTGGCGCTGTTAACCCAGTCCCAGTCGGGTAGCCAGTCGGGTAGGACGGTGTTGACTACGCCGTTCCAGCTGCACCAGTGGCATCCTGAGGCTTTGCATGAGTAGCAGTCTTGTATTTCCGAGCAAACGGACGTGTCGATGTAACCTGACTGGTAGGACATAGCGAAGTATGCATTAGCATCAGTGATAACAGGTGTGCCGCAGGCCCCGTCTTCGAGTTCCATCATAACTACGACGTCATCCTTGGAGCCCCAGAGTCCGTTAAGGGCCTCCTTAACGGAGAAGAGCATGAGGTTGCTCGAGACACTGAAAGCGGAACTGATGGTAGGATTACCCCCGTAATTGCAGACCGATTGTTCAAACGGTTCAGTGCTTAGTCCGATCTTTGCGTTCTTATTAGCACATGACTTGAACAGGGTCGCGTCCGTGAGTTCAAGGGCCACGGTCACATCCTGAACATCCGAGCCATCACCCACCTCATACAAATCTTCACCCGCAAACTTAGCTACAATCACTGTCGCCGACGTTGCATTCAGACAATATCGAACGCTATGCTCCCGAGCATTTCCAACTCGATATAAACAACCCTTCAACGCCGAGTTAGTCAAACAGTCCTCCAACTCATCACTCGTACTGACTGACACACAATTCTCTTCACACAACAATTTGCACTCACTCGCACTCACACTAGTCACACCCCCCACAACATCCGGAGAACCAGAACTGCAATCAATCGATGCCGTCACCGATTCACTACCAACCAACGTACAAGACGCGAAAGCAAACCACAAACTGTTCATCATCGACCCAGGATACTTCGACCTAAGACGCTTCGACCTAAGACGCTTCAAACGATCACACCAGTCCAGTACTCTATGGTAGTCTACAACTCAGCAGAAACAAAACTAGTTAAAGATAAAACAAGTAATACGTCTAATATAAATCAATGCTATGGGAACGAGACAGGAAGTATCCATTTCTAACCCGATAGTATTTGATTCATCACGCAAACCATCCGCCCGCCTCATTGCTCGGTTTCTTTGCCACAGTTCCTTGCCCCATCAAAATCTATTCAAAACACAGAATGACACACCCAATCTTGTCCAGTCATTGACCACCCACTGATAACTTACTGAACAGACCCTCAAGGTACTTTGTAGGCTGGGGCGTAGGTGGTAGGGAGGAGCAGTAGGTATGACAGTTGATATATCATGCCAATCAGTCCACATCAGCTGCATCAAAAATACCAGTTTCGAGGTCTAGAAGTTTACCATACTGTTGGCAATAACTTCGGTATGGTAAACCTCTAGACCTCGAAACTGGTATTGCCAACACTGAGCAGGCGCTGATATTCGCTTTAATGTATCCACGTCCACAATCGCACTGCCGTTAAACCATCCTTCACCTCTGTCCTCCAGCTCTTCCTTCACCCTCCAGCTCTTCCTTCACCTCGGTCAGCCCATCACTTAGACCTCGTCTGGTATGGCCTTGCCTACCAAAATCCCTTTCCACTCGTGTGCAGTCACGTTTCAGGCAACATGAAGCAGAACCGTGTCTAGGTTATTCCCATCGCTTTCATCACATCGCACATGTCCTGAAATTTTCTCAGTGCCAAGCTATGACGCTTACCAACTGTGATCTGAATTAGATGGTGCGGTACTCAATACCGTTCCGTGTATCTGGTCCCTGAAGAGGTCCCTGAAGAGGTCCCTGAAGAGGTTGTTTCCATCCAATCATCTCACAATAGAGACACCACTCATCGTCAGTCCACGCCGGCATGAACATCTTCTTACATCCGCCTCCGTTGCAAAACCTCTCCCGCGGGTACAGTATCGGTACCATTGGAGCCTGCGCTAACAACCTCCAAACGAGCTCCCCTATTAGCGACGACTTGCCAATTCCGGATGTCCCGCAAATGACCACCCTCATCACCGAGACTTCGAGGCAACGAATTAACCTCAATAACACCCTGTCGCAAACCCCTGGCCGAAGGGATACCTTTTCCTGACAGAAAACTTATGGACCAACAAATTTGCTGACGTCTTGGCGAACGGTCTACGCTCCAGGGAATCAAACCTATTCCAGAAACCATTCAGCGGCTCCAGAAAGCTGTAGTTGTGCTGGCAGCGACCAATGAGACAAGGGGTGATAATCCGCGGGATATCTTCATTAAGGGCAAATTGGTATACTGAATAAAGTCTCGACCAGAGAATGCTTGGTGGACGATTTGGACATCTACAAAACGGGCAGGTTCTCATTTTTCTCAACCAACTTACTTCGTAATATATTTCGAGATGATAAACATGACCTAAAAGGATTCTTACTGCTTTTGTAAATTGCTGGTTGCGAGCTGAAAGTGACCCGCTCCCCGCGTTCGTCTTAACACGCTCGCGGCCAAGTTTGATTGGAACAAGTTTCCTCCTTAGTTTATTTTGGTGACCTACTATGGGCTGCCATTTTGTTGGCTACGTTGTGGAATTATTTGTGTTATATTATTCGGTCATTCAACTCAATCACAAACATGACTACTCAGGATAATTCAATTGAAGACACGATGTTAAGACAAGATGAAGGAAGTGACATAGAATGTCTACGAAAGAAGAGGCCTTTGGATGTTAGTTTATCGCCTGCTCCTAAAAAAGTGTTTCAGGTAGTTTTCAAAGTAGTGCCTAATGACATTAAACCCACATCGAATATCACTGGGACGCTTTATGAAAACAAAGTAAGTTGTGCAAGTGATTCGCACACTTTTGTGCACTGTTTGCGTTGTAGTTGTCAGATCGTCAGACGGCGTTCTTACGGTCATCTGGGACGCGGGACATTGTAATGATCGACTGTGACTTTTCGCGGTTGCACAATTCCAGGAATATGAAATCTCTAGTACAGCAAGTGATGTATGCGTACAACAGTGCCAGTTCCCGGGGTATCCTACTTTACGTGTGTGGCATCGATAGCGAGATGTTGCCTGCCCTAAAGAAATGTCAAGTGGATCATTGGTGCGCTTATGCCACTGGTAGGAAAGTAGAGCAGATCTTCAACAATGTCAATGCAATTGACGCCTTCGACCCCATCCAGGATTCGAACCAATTCGATTTCATATACCTATCCGCTGATGCCGCGCACACGTTCGATGACTCTGATCGAATCATTCCAGAACAACCTAAAGAATCAACAACAATCAACGCAACAACACCACCGGCTACACCACCACCGGCTACACCACCGGCTACACCACCGGCTACACCACCGGCTGCCTTGGAACAAACTACCTCGGTTTCGGTCCAAGGCGTTTCGGTCCAAGGCGTTTCGGCCCTAGACGACGCAGCCGCTTCGGTTGGTTCTGTAACAAAATTGCGGGAAGCACCGCATGGGGGCGAGGATTCTACAAGTGGACAGGTTGCTAATGATGTGCAGGTTGCTAGTGGTGACGAACGGCTTATCAGAAGGGTTTATGTGGTGGGAGGATTAATCGACCGGAACCAGTACAGAAATGAGTGTTACAATAAATCAAAGGCGCTTCGGATGAAGTCTGCCAAGCTGCCGATAACTGGAGCTTTGAGTCGCCTTGGCTGCAAAGTTCTAACCACTAACCACGGTACATATCCCACTACTTATCCCGCTCAGTCACTACCTTACCCAGTCACTCAGTCACTACGTTACCCACTAAGTCACTACCTTACCCACTCACTCAGTCACTACCTTACCCACTCAGTCACTCAGTCACTGTTGTAGTTGTGGACATCATATCTCGGCATCTCTCCGGGTTGTCATGGACAGATAGTTGTGAAGCAGTAGTTCCTCAACGAAAGCAGAAAGTTGGATCGGGAGAGTCGATATTTGTAGCGACATGCACCAGGTGCAATGAATTCTGATGTTGAGTGGATTATTTTGAAGACAGGTGAGATTCTCAAATTGGACAGTCGTGAGTTATTGGGATTAAGGAAGCATTTATGGCAAAATTACTTAAGGGATGCGGCAGCGATAGAAGCGTTTGTATCTAGTGCACCTGAGAATGTATTGCATCCTGTATTGTGTGAGGCATTGAGAAGTGCGGTGGTAGCACGTCGTGATTTGTTGGATGTTCAGTTTCAAGACGACAAGCCAGAGCGTGTGGCAGTACCTCATTTTTTCAATCATGGGCCAGTGTATGTGCACCGCCTATGGATACCGCCAGATTTGAATAGTGGAAACGGGCCTTCGGCGACCACGGTATCCCCATTGGAGATGGAAACGGCCTTGGCCACACGACACTCTTCTTCTGGCGACGTACAAGTGGCATACAGTGAGTTCGGTATCGTCATCCAAACCGTGGCTGTAGACATATCAGACCAGGCACCATTCGCTCTTTTCATGGAGGTAGTCAGCTGTCAGATGCAAATACCACTCAGTCAGTTAAGACTCTTTACTCACCTGGCACCAGCTATGACCGAAGAATATATACCAGGTGAAAATCAACCTGTAGCCGAACGTATGCAATGGTCTCAAAACTTAAATGAGATGAAAAGCAAAATGTACATGCTACCAACACAACAAGGCAACACAACCCAACACGTCACACTACAGGAACTACGCATTGGACCAGGCTCTGAAATATTCGCCGTCTCTCTTGCATCTGTCGACATCGACAAACTTTGCATAGAAGGCATCAAACGACTCTGGTGTGGCGACCCTAAGTTCACACAACTCGCACACAGGATACCCCTCCCAAGGGAACTACACAACGAAGCCTCACAACACAAACACAAACATAAGAACCGCCATTGACCTTTTTATATGACTGAAGTGCATCTCTACTACATATACGATCAACCCCTAACCCTGACCACACCCATACTCTATCACTCATGCTCTATCACCCATACTCATGCTCTCTATCACCCATACTCATGCTCTCTATCAATCATGCTCTCTATCACCCATACTCATGACCCACAGTATGCTGTATTGTTCGAGTTGCAACGACGCAAAATCCCCACTCTCTCTCCCAGCATCCATGTCCAGCATGTAGTTGGTCACTGGGGCAGGAAGTCAGTAACGTTTTTAGTCTTAAGTAGCGCACTAATGGTGGGCAGTTCAAAGCTGTGCCGATAGTCGCTGTAGCGTCTGCGACTGAAGTCCTCCTGTTCAAGTGCAGCTGCGGCGGGCATAGCCTCATTAAAGTCGGTAGGTATGTTCTGCATAACCTTGAGAGCGGCTGTGATCTGTTTGTATTCTGGAGGTGCTGGAGTGCTCCCATGGGAGCTACCACGAGGTGACAACGACCGGGGGGTGTTACCTCCTCGAGGAGTATTACCCCCTCGAGGAGTATTACCCCCTCGAGGAGTATTACCCCCTCGAGGAGTATTACCTCCTCGAGGAGTATTACCTCCTCGAGGAGTACTACCTCTTTCAGGGGCATCCCCACAAACTTCGGGGAGACCGTTCTGGACGGGTCCGACTCCGGCATTGCCTCCGGTTCCGGCAAGGCCGTTTCCTCCCCGAAGACTCTCGGCTCGCAACATATTCGGCTTCTCCGATTCGGCATCCCGGCCCGTCTCCCGATCCGGATCTCGGTTCGCTGGCAGGTTTCGCGGACTCAGCGAACGTTGACGGCCTGGACCTGATTGCTGACCTGGACCTGGTTGATGGCCTGGACCGGGTTGGCCGCCGTCCTGGGGTTCTTCGAGCAAGATACGGGGAATGGGTATTCGCGGTACGGGGATGCCGTAGATCTCGGCCTCCTTATTGGCGAAATTGTGTGAGTAGGTGGGATGGCAAAGGTCGTAGTCGCGGTCATCGAAGACGGGTCCTGGTTTGCCAGCGGACGGTGGATTGAGATCCCGCGGACTTATGCCAGCCAAGGCTTGTGCGGCATGGTCCATGAGAAAGGCCTCCGCCTCCATTTCCGTTGGACCGCGTCCACGCAACCAGCCGTCAGGACAGGTCGTGATGACCGGTTGCCACTTGTCGAAGTTGCGCAACACGTCACACACACACGCACGTCGGTCCTCACCACAACCACTACACGGCCCTGTCGGTTCCATCAACACCACTCGCTGACCCTGTTGTCGGGACACAAATACCTCGGGTTGCCATAACCCGCATATACAAGCCTCCGTGCCCACCTCCGCGGCATCGCAGGCTCGAGATCGATGTCCCTGGCAACCGCCGATGCCCGCAGACTTACTTCCGAATTGGTCGCTCCCGACTTGGTCGCTCCCGACTTCTTCGCTACCGACTTCTTCGCTCCCGACTCCCTGGCCACCCGCCATGTTGCAGCGACGCGCGCAGAAGGACTGGCGGCGGCACCGCTGGGTTGAGCACGGGGCGTGGGTCGAACACGGGCCGTCGTTCGAACGTGGACCGTGCGCCACAGGACACCTGCTGCGTTGGCACTTGTTGCCTTCGCATCGGCGACACGGGGCGAAAGGCTGCGGGCAATCGTCGGTCAGACGGTCAAGTGGTCCCAGAAGGTGCGAGCGGACCCGGGCTCGACGGCGGCTGCCGGCTGTGTGGTGGTGGCTACTACCAGAATAGTGTGGTGCATGTTCGCTGCGATGCGCAGCACGTGTCCCGAGTGACCGACCCCGGGCATGCAGCCTTTCCCTGCTGCCGACTGCGTGACAATGTCTGGAACCAAACGGCCTTTGGGAGGCAAAATGTACAGAACGATGCTGGTTGGACTCCTCGGCCTGGCTGCTCGACTTCTCGTCCCACCAACCTTCCACTGAGCCACCGCAACTGGAGTCGGCCAACGGGATGAACTGCGTATACCCCACCACCGGCGGGATAGGCGGGAATGCGTAAGACCCGCACGACGCGGCAGCCGAGACCCCGGACGCCGGGAATCCGGCCGCTGGGAATCCGGAGGCCGGGAATCTGGGCGTTTCGAACGGTCCGGCGGCTTTGAACGGCGGTCGGGCGGCGGTTTGAGACGGTTCGGTGGCAAAGAAGGCATCCGGGAGGGCGCCCAGGACCTCCAAGTGGCTAAAGCCGCTGCCGGAAGTTAAGTCACCTGCATCGCCGCACACGTGTGCGCGAACGAAATGGTCGCCGCCTCGGAGGCCTTGGAACGTAGCACGGTTTTGGTACGTGGCGCCAAGTGCGTATTCCTCGTTTTCTTTAACGTTTCGGCGGCCCGAATTCGGCCTTTTGGCTTTGCGTTTTCGGGAGTTCCGCTTGTTGGAGTCATCGCTGCTTTGACTCCTCGCGTCACTGCTTTGAACAGAGGCGTTGGGGCGCCATGAGCTTTGGCGGCCACGTAGACTGCTACTGGACGCTCGACTACTGCGGTCGCTGAAGGCCACGTCTCGTCGGCCCGCCGTTCTGTTCCGACTGGCTCTTTCCGGAGTCCTTTTCGGTGCTACCGGGCTTGCCTCCGTGTCGACAGGCTGCTCCCAGCCGGATGGAGGCCTGGTCGGCATTTGCCGCTGGCTTGGTACCGAGCTCGATCGCAGTTCGCCAATTACCACGTCATACAGATGCATGCTTCCGGCTTAGAGTGCAACCAACATGCGCAGCAGGTGGCATCAACCCCCTAGGCACTAACACCCTAGGCACTAACACCCTAGGCACTAACACCCTGATGCGCCATTCAGCGTTATTGAACAGTTTTGTCCTCCTCCACTAGGCTAACACCACACTAGTCAGCTGACCCCTTCTGTCCAATGACCATTGTAGGTAGAGAAGAAACTTTAACAGAATCGAAGAGTAGCATAGCGAAAGGTAGAACAGAATAGTGAATAACATGAGGCCACTCGATAAGACCTTGAAACAGTACCAAGCGTATCTAGATCCCTGTAATTCTAACGGCGATCCAACCCCCAGATCCGAACTAACATCCGTCGAGTCTACCAAGCTCTGATAGTCTCCAGCAGAAAGGAAGTACGCCGTACGATTTCCCATTGTCTGGGACAATATTGCACCAACTGCTCCATTATCGCCGTGGCTGCCCCCTGCCCATCTCGGACCCTCTAATCCCGTTCTGATTCTCTACGAACCGACGGAAGTCCACGTCTTTATCGGGCCGTGCATGATTCTGATGTACTGATCGTCGTTTACTGTGTACCTGGGGTGGAAAAGAGACAAATGGAATGCTATAAGTAGTAACATGTTGTAAAAACTTGTGCGTGAGCCGAAATCTTGCTGTAATAAGGCGGAATGTTTCGCGCTGGGATGATTCGCTGGGTGACGCCCCATGCGCC
This sequence comes from Gregarina niphandrodes, assembly GCF_000223845.1. Lineage (NCBI taxonomy): Eukaryota > Apicomplexa > Conoidasida > Eugregarinorida > Gregarinidae > Gregarina > Gregarina niphandrodes. The sequence goes on along the minus strand of NW_011645789.1, from coordinate 113,928 downwards.
ACGGCACGACGCCCCATGCACGTTTTTCGCCACGGCAGGTCGTCATAATTAGAGACTATCATTATCGTCGTCTTCTTCAGCTCTGGGTGGTGTTCCGGCTTGTTTGCCAGGTTGTAGAGTAGGGTTGGCGGTGAGATGTTGCTGAGTAGTGTTGGCGCAGCAGTCATTACAGATACCGCAGCATCCGACACGGCAGCATCCGACAGGGCAGCAGTCCACTCTGCGTCCGCAAATAATAGTGTCGGTACAAGTGAGTGGTTTGCAGGCTTCTTTGCATAGTGCATTCTTCTTCTTTTCGCGTCTTTGTCTTTGGTACTCTTCCCATGAAACTTTTTGTTGGCCGGAATTGACTTCCTGAGGTGCGACAGGTATGGGTACGACAACCGGTGGTGGTATGGCGACTTCTACGTCGAAGACGGGTCTGTATTTATACACTGGCACTACCTCTTCCTTTTTGACGTATTGATAGCTGACGATCTCCACACCTTCATCTTCAACTACCTCTTTTTCCACAACTTTCTCGCCAACGTACCAAGGAATCTCGTGTTCGGTTTTTCGATCGACAACTTGAATTTGAGGAATGGAGACTTGTATGACGTCTTGTGGACCGCAGTAGCGGGGGAAAAGACGAGGAACTTCACGCTCTTCCCAGGTGTGTTGTAATTTGAAGTTGATACCGACGGGTACCTCGACCTCTTGTTCCACGCCCACAATCTCGAGTTTGGGGATAGCTACCCGTCTTTCCCGTACCTCAAACTCTAGACGAGGTACTTCGTGAAACACTTCCTGCGTCCAGATGTTCGGCTGTACCTTATCCTTCACCACCGTCTGATCAACCTCAACCAACGTATCCTTCATAACAATGTTCTGTTTCACAGGCACCGGAATCACCGGCTGAGTCGCTTGAATCACACATGAACCATTATCCGCATTGCACCAACCAGATGTCCGATATTCAGGCGGTGCCACAGGTGGAATAACACCCGGAATCGGAGTGTAATTCGTATAGGGCGCATCCGGATAAGTCAAACGCATCACGTGCTCCTGAGCTTCAGACAATCTACCACCGGGACAACATCCCGCAAATAAACCCCCTGCCGATGCGTCTTCACCAATCGTCTGAACATCTGCACTCTCGCCATCCACTCCTAGCACCGCCTCTGTTACGTCCACTCGTGACCCCTCTGTCATCGGCGTCTTGCCTGCCGTCATCGGTGTCTTTCTGTCTGGGTCGTAAGACGACATACTAGCATGCAAACTCCAAGGTGCAACTTCACCGCAAACGCGCGGGATAAGACGCGAACAGGAACACCACCAACTCCAGTAGACAACTAGTCTACACTCAATTCAACTGGGACAATGCGCAAGTCCCACGACAGTGCCACTTTTTGTAATGGTTCTGCCACTTTCTCACGCGATCACGCACGCGTCATCAGGCTGTGTTTGCCCTGTAAACACGTGTGTGCGCTGTAAACACGTGTGTGCGCTGTAAACACGTGTGTGCGCCGTAGCTAGATGAACTACATGTGTAAATGAATTACGAGTACACCTTAACTAGCGGCCGCAGGACCATGCTACGCACTATTTCACTCTGCATCGTGCGTGCCACTCCAGCTTTTGGGTGCAGACGGCTTGCGAGGTGCGGTACATGAAGTTTTGGCTAGCAGGCATTCTTGGTCTGATTAGCGTGACCACTACGGCAGGCAACAGCTTAAGTTGTATCTCGAGGGTCTGGACACGAAGTGCATTCAATTTGATAGTTTTTGCGGTATGGTCAACGACCCATGTTAATGCAGCAGCAAGTTCGAGTACATCCAGTTGGGATGAGAAAGTACATGAGGCAGTGACACCGAAGGAGTTACGTTTGGATCTAGGTTCGTTCAGCGAATATCCCAAGTTAGTATTGGAAGTATTGCGTGCTGGTGCAAAGAGTTCAGCGTATGCGGCGGAATCATCGGATGCTTGGCGACCAATATTGGATTTGGCGAGAAAGTTTCATGAGAAGAATGACCACTATCTGGTGGATTTTGGTACCAGTGCAATTAGGGGATTATTAGAAAGCAGCAAAGTATATTGTTATGACCGCGTGGATTTATTGGAGAATCGATCACAGAAGAGTGTGGATAAGAGTCCAACGGTTTTTTATAACCTGGCCTCCATCGCATTGAGAGGTGGGATATCTGGATATGAGTGGCGCGGATTATCTTTTGAATCGTCAGTTAATTATGCCGAATATCGCTTAATGTTTGAGCGTGATACTGATGTGTCTGTTTTCAATCTGAGTAATCCAGATGAGTTCTATCGTAAGACCGTAGCTGTGACCTGTTTGGTACCGACCACGGTTTACCCGTTTGCCAAGACCTGGCATCAAGTCGTGAGCGAAATTTTAAGTCGTGGTGGTCGGACGGACAAAAATGGCGAGTGGCTGACCATGAATTTGCAGGAGGGCCGAGGCAGTATTAGCCGTCTCTTCGCCGTCAAATTGGTAATCCACCCTTCTCGCCAAGACTACCCGGCGGGCATGTTAGCACGCTCCATCCAAGAGAACAATCGAGTACTCTATAAAGAACCGGCACTGAAACTCATACACTTCTCAAGTGTATTGTATCAACCCGGTGCACGCGGACTCCGTTCGGGTCACTACATTCCGGTGTACGGTGATGCCGCACTTACACAGGGCGGCTTATTCACAAACGACAAGGCCGCCACGGCCGCCACGGCCGCCACGGCCGCCATGGACGTTCCAATGGTGGACGCGAAAGCCACGATTGTGGGCGTTAGTGCTATTGGAGGTCGCGTGTTCAATCACCAGCATATGACCTTCCCGATTTTCGTGAGTGATACGGCACCGAGTGCAGATTTGCTGTATACCATGGGCGACAGCATGATGAACGGCTGGCCTAGTGTTTGGGTAGTGTTGGTGGATAGTAAAGGTACGGCTGCGGCTGCGGCATCTCGAGGTGCTGCCAGAGGTGGTGCGGTAGGGGACAAAGTGAAGGATCCAGTTAACTACAGCATTGCCGCATTGGCTGGAGCCGCATGGTTACGAAATATTATGACCAATTTGTACACTGGGTACACGCACACGAACACACTATGGAAAGGTGACCTGAATAGTTACTATAATGTGATAAAGCAGCGCATGGCGGAAGAAAAGGTCACTGATCCGGGATATGCGGCTAATGTGTTGGCCGATAGCGCACGTCGTGGCTTTGTTTGTCCAAAGGCCGAAGATCCCACCACCGTGGACTATAAGCAGTGGTTTGAACGTCCGGCTGCTGGCCGTACTCAGACGGGTGGCGCAGGAGCGAAGGGACTTGTACTTAACAAGATTGCGCCCGCCGTAACTAAAAACGCAAAGTGCATATCACCATGGACGCAGGCGAGCTACACCAAACCGCATATGTTCGGCCAGCCGTTCCTGCGTCTACCGCAGGTTCTCGTCTTCGATTATGGCTCCGTGACGGGCAAAGATGTCGAAGTCGGGGCCACCAAGGCAACGGATACTTTCCTGGAGCAGATAAAAAAACGTGTGCCGAACATCAAACCTGATTTACGTCGAGCTACACTCGTCTTCCAGGACCCCTCACCCCGCGTAAAAGTTATGACCAAATTTCTGTTGCCTAACTTCCGCATTCTTGATGTTGAAGCACGGAAAGTCCCAACGCACCAAGACTCACAAAAATTACACGTTGATGACATATTCAGAGCCTCTCAAGACGACTTCGCTTACCAAGACGCTCTCCGCACGATTCCTCTCACAGAATTCGAAAATGACCTTGGTATGATCGGAGGAGACACGACCACTGATAACACATACATCAAAGTGAAACGACCTAGCAGCTATATAACCAACGCCGCATATTCCTCACGTGATCTTGCCGCTTCCGTCTTCGGTGATGTCGTGTCTGCCTGCGTCCGACATCTTGAAGGCGCAACCAAAAACGTTGCAATCAAATGGCACCTATTCCATGACTTTATTAACTCAGGAAAAAATGCACGTGATGAACAGGCACGTGATGACGTATTCAAACGCGATGTAGCACTCGTCTGTGATGCCGTCAGTGATCGTGAAAAGAACACACACGTTTCCAAGGATACCAAACTAACTCCTCTCGTTAATAAGATATATGAAGAATTCGACGTGCAATCACTATACTCCAAATAAGCCGCCCTTGGTCATACCACCCTTGGTCATACCACCCACGTCATTTGGATATATCTAATCAGGGAGAGGGCATGATAACCATCGGCGCTGTTAGACCAATAGAAGCCTTACTCAGCCTCTAAAGAGGCGACAATGAGAAAAATGACAGTGGGAGAAGTGTCACCAAATTAACCTCCAGATGTCTTCCGTTTCTTCAGTACATCTTCCCATTAACGATCCGTCAAAACAAAGTCGATCGGAATGGACAATGTTCGTTGACTGAAATGACAACTGTATCCGTGCGATCTAGTTAGATGTAGTCCCCGGGGTGTCCCTGGTTCCTGGGTGTAGTGTTCTTACAAGCTTATCATTACCATCCAGAGATGAGGTATCAGCATCCTTGAATGAGACTATCGTGCCGTTCACATATGCCCAAATTTGCCCCGGGTTTTGGTCTACAGCAATACGCATGTGCTCGACTATGATCGAGGGTGTTTTATCATACGCGAGAGTGTTTTATCATACGCGAGAGTGTTCAAATATGCCGGGTATTCGTTCGAATATGCCGGGTTCGAACGTGTGTGTGTACGAAATATATTTACTTGATAGCATTCTATTCCACTTGCATTCTTGAAGTAGGGTTTCATGAGGTGATTGTTCATAAACGGTAAATCCCGCTCCAATTCCATCAGGTTGGATGGTAGTGAGACACAGCTTAGTGCCGAGATTGTGTAGGAATCTATTTCCAAGTATGTTGGCCCACATTTGATATTTATCGCTACGTTGGCATGGTAATTGAGCGAGTGTGAATCCGTGTCCATTATTGTTAACAGCGGTAAGGCAGAGTCTATTGGATTTATTTTGAAGGTAATGATAGTCATGTTCAAGTAGTCCAAGGCGTTCGAAGGCAGATCTGAACTTATTTACGAACGTTTGGAATGGTTTACAATTTAGACGTTGGCGAATTAACTGACGATACTCAAGCCCGTTACCTTCGTCAAGAGTATTAACGATTGGGTGATACTTGAGCATGTATTGGTAATAATCATCAAGCCAAACGATTGCGGCCCTCTTCTGATTCCTTTGAACGTTTCTTACCAAAGAGTTGCCTGGGTTCGGTTTCTTAGGTCGGTCAAAGATGTGTCCTATCCGGCTTAACGGAATATTTTCCGAGGAGGGTACTCCGGGAATTGAACCCACGACATCCGGTTCCGAGTCAGACTCGTTACTGCCAGGTGCATCAACTACCGCTGGCATGGCCACATTCGGTATAGACCCCGGCGCAAGTTTAATGCCGCCACCACAGAGCCAAGTGCGCAAACTCTGTTCAATATTCTCACCTCCCCATTCCAACATGCCTGCGTCATACTTACCACTCTCAAGCCACCATTTTTTTGTCATAAGCATGATCCCGCCAGGCATAATGGGTACGTCATAACTGAAATCTTCATACCAATCAAATTCGAAAGTCCAATCAAACATCATCTTCACTCCATACGTATCCTTATCTTCCCATGTAAATCGATCTATATCGTATATTTGAGGCACCGCTATTGTCTTGTAACCATACCTCTCGACCACCTGTAGTAATCCTAATTCCCAACCCGGATCAACTCGACAGTGCCCATCCAAAAATAGAATGTTCGAACCCAACGCCAAATCTGCCCCCACAATCTTAGACCGAATCAACCCCTCGCCAATTCCAAAACGTAACACCTTAATCATCTTCCGCAACTGCTCGCCTGAAAAATGACGCTGAGTACTCGTACCCCTGGGACTATTGGGTTCTGGACCGTTGCGCTCTGGACCGTCGGCGTCCTGACCGTTGGAGTCCTGACCGTTGGAGTCCTGACCGTTGGAGTCCTGACCGTTGGAGTCCTGACCGTTGGAGTCCTGACCGTTGGAGTCCTGACCGTTGGAATTCTGACCGTTGGAATTCTGACCGTTGGAACCAATTCGGGTCGAGTAGCCATTTTTGAACAGTGTGTTGCGGAGCAACACGGCCACGGGCAGTTTGCTGGCATCATCGACAACGATGACTTCCTTCAATACCTCCGCGGGTGTGTTGTCCAGGAGGTATTGGATCGTCTTGACTATATACTCGTCTTCATCACGAACCACTATTACCACGGATATATCACGACGATATTCCCAGCTATCGATCAAAGCACGATCGTCTTGGAATAGGGCGCGGAGATTCTCCCACGACAAATTACCTGGCTCACCCTCTTCAGCCCGTGTAGCTTCCCTTGAAAGGGACTCACCCAGTGAGTCCACTCTGACTGACCCTGGGATTGCTATTATTTCTGAGACCAGTCCTGGGCTACCTTTCCTGAAGGGTCGGGCCCATGAGTCGCCGTTTATGTCACCGCCGTCCGGGTCACCGCCGGTGAGATGTTCTTCTATGTTATCGAGAATGTCGTCGTGCCCTGAGGTCCTAATCATCTGTCCGCAGAACCAGAGTCCGTGCAGTCCATTGTAGGTAATCGCAATCGCAACAGACAGCAGAACAGTACTGGACAGCAGCATGGGCATTTTCGGCTTGCTCAACGTAGCGTATCGACATACTACCAACCACACAGAAGCAGCCAAGGCCGGACATAAACCCACGATCCACTTCCACCATTGCCATCGGCGATTGCTAGTTACTACCAGAGCTGCCGCTGAACCACCCAGGATAGTGAACATTCGTACGCACAGATACCGGTCGACAAGTCGCCGACACCAAGACCTAAGCATTTTTGAAAACAGACTGCACCGATTGCAAGACCGAGTGGTATATCACAGACCAAAGGGCGGTCGGTAGTACAGACCAAATGTCGGTCGGTAGTACAGACCAAAGGGCGGTGGGTAGACAGATCAAAGGGCGGTGGGTAGACAGACCAAAGGGCGGTCGGTGGACAGATCAAAGGGCAGACAAAAGGAGTTCAAAATAATTTAATGGACAACATCACTCCCACGGGCACGACCAAAGAGCGTGGCGAGACACATGGAGGAGATGGCGGCTACCTACAGGAGATAAGGAAGTTCGAGGCGTACGAGGCTGTTCCGTTGCCGCTGATCCTGACGCACCTAAAAGCAGGCAGTGATCGACCTTCGCGCAACTGCATCTGCAAACCAGCATCGGGCGCTCACCACAAACAACCCACTGTCCTCCTCAAACCAAAGGAGAAGTACACCATCCTAATTGACATCGACAATACCATGAACGACTGGGACAGACAATTCAGGCAAGCGGCACATACATACACTGACGTAACACACGGACAACGTCGCCCGATATTTTTGTCTGACACACACGTTTTTGTTTGGTACTATACATGTATGGATCGTTAGGCGCATGTGTGGTTTCTTCTATCCCGAGTTGCGTATGGTGGAGCCTGAGGAGCGGTTGCATTATTGCATGGAAGATAACTTGGTTGGTGAGTTACTGAAGTCTTTGCCGGACCATTTTCGAGAACTAAAGGGGTTTTGGAAGTCCATGCCAATGGCTGAGGGTTGTCGTGACGCGGTGTTGGAGATGATGGAGTTAGGTTATGATGTGTACTTCTTGACGAAGCCAGACTCTAAATACCTGGGACGATCTTGTGAAGAGAAGGCCGAATGGTTGGAACGACTTTTTGGAGCACAATTTAAATCCCACATGATTCCATGCTGCGACAAGACACTTGTCAAGGGACACGTGCTAATTGACGACAATCCCACTACCAGCAAAGGCTCACGTAATCCGGAATGGACTCAGGTGTATTATTGCCAACCATATAATGCCTCACAAGAAGGACTTCGACTTTGTGAATGGAAAGACTGGAAAGAGGTACTACCCATACCTGTCGCCGCCCTACCTGAACCAGCGATGGACGCATAAGCAGACAGACGTACGACGCGCCTGTGGTTTTCAGCGGGCGAATGTGTAGCAGATCAGGGGTGTTACAGATCAGGGGTGTAGCGATGGACCGCGGTGGGCGAGGTTGAGTGCCATGATACGACCTCGGGTTGCGGGAGGGTCGTTGTGAGAACATTAGGTATAAAAAGACGATGCCTCCTCCTATCCGAAAGTATCGTCAAATATAGATACCCGTCGAGGAATTGCACACATCGCCGCAGTGGTTAGCTCCCTGAAGTTTGTTCCATGATAGCAACTCCGTGGCAACTGGATCCACTAAAGTTAGGCCGCCCAATGGAATAGCCCTACCAGAGTTTCCTCCGTCTGAGTTACCCCCTCGGTAGTAGCAGCCCCGCAACAGCAGCTCTTCGGAACAGTTCCGTGGGCCCCGGCTCTGTGAGAGTAGCTCCGTTTGTGTTAATGCGTGAAAGGTCACATGGTGGTGGTCGCGTGATGGTAGTCACAAGGTGGGAGCCGGTCGCGCAATGCGTGCTCTGATCTCTCGTGAATCCCAGCCGTTTGCGGCCATGTCCATTTCTTCTTTGGAGGAGGCGAAGAGTTCAATGTACCGTCGTTCCATCCGGGCCTTCTGTCGCGTCCGCAACGCCCGGCTTGCCTCCGCCGCCGTCTTGAATTCTACGTAAGCCTCACCCGACGGTCGCCCGTCTACCGGCACCGTCGTGGGCAAAATGGTTAGCATCTGGTAGCCCTCGAAAAACCTCTGCAGGGAATAAGGAATGGGAATGGGGAGTACCTCCCAAGGGGGCAATTCCCAATGGGGGGAGGAGGAGGGGGAGGGGTTTTCCCCGGGAGGGGAGGTTTTCCCCGGGAGGGGAGGTTGTCCCCGGGGGT
>NW_011645789.1:96458-105026 GCF_000223845.1 Gregarina niphandrodes | reverse complement strand
GCAGTGGCGCTGAAGGGGAGACCCCGCAGCCGGAGGACGGTGAAGTTGCCGGTGGGTCCGGCGACAGCGTTGGGGTCGCATTGCACAGCGGTGGCCTGCCCGTAGCGATATTCGGAGTCGTAGTTGGCACCGACGACTGCGGCTCCCCACGCACCCTCAGGTGGCCTGGTTCGGTAGGGTGTTGCGGAATAGAGGGGAACAGGTGTATTGAGCGTGACCGGACCGGCAGCTGTCATAGCAGGGCCCCCTAGACCTGCACCCATGTACGGTCCAGCACCGGGAGTTTCGTACTGGCGGTAGCTGCGAATGGGGCCGGCTGCGCCAGGTGGATTGCCGCCGTTCTCCATAGCCCGGAGTGCGTCAGCGAAGTCACGCGGTGTAGCACTGAAGAGCTCGATGTAGCGCGTGCCGATACAGCGGCGGTTCATGACGCGCTTGGCCTCCTCAGCGCGCGCGGAAGAGCCAAAGTCGACATAGGCCTCACCGGAAGCACGTCCCCGGACGAGCGGCATGGCGATCTGCGAAGAGTCAATGGAAAACCCGCCATCTACGAAAGAGGAACCCGTGAGCGATGACTGTAACGACCTACCCGAAAAGAACTGGATGATCTCGAAGTCGGTTGCGCCCCAAGGCAGACCGCGCAGGCGCAGGACTCCGCCCACGACCCCACGACCGGAGTCCGTGCCCACGACAGCAGCAGCAGCCGCAGGCACAGGCGCCGGACCACGCGCCTTGGCTGCGTCCATTTCGGACTTGCAGCTTTTAAAGAGTTCAATCCACCGTCTTCCCATTAACTTCCCGTCCAACTCTGCTATGACCTTATCCTGTTCCTCTGTGCTCACCACGTCCACGTACGCCTCACCATTACAACGCCCGTTGCCACCCATCACCAGATATATGTCTTGCTCTGACACCAAGTGCACAGGCGACAGAAACCGAACCACATCCTCTACCGTTGTCTCCCAGGGTAACCCCCGCATCTTGATGACCGCTCCCCAACTTGCCGACGAGGCAGAACCCGCGGCCGCCGCCGTCACCGGCGCCGCTGAAACCACACCAGGAGAAACCACACCAGATGCCACTGCCGTCGCCGCCGATTGCGGGGCAGCTGCTGTCGTCGTCCCCTCGTTGTCTGACATTTGCCCTTTCCAAATTAAAAATAAATTCCCGCCAAATAATAGACAGCACGCTAGGTCGGCACTCTGGGCGAAACACGCGGGACGGGGCACACAGAACAGCAAACTCCGAACAATGAAGCCAACCCGCTTAAACACGCGATTGCAAACACGTGCGCAAACTACAACCGAAACGACCGCACGCTTTTATCGCCAGGAATTCACCACTAACACCCCACAGACCACCATACACTCGACCACGACGAGATAAGACCAATGGCGACGGTCCGGCAATAACGCCAGACAATCACTACTAGAAACGGGCTCTCACGCCACTAGAGATGTATAAACCACGGGAGAAAGTCTGAAGCGCCCTTTGTCCTGTAAATCTTACGCGCGCCCACTTTGCGCGCACGACGCGCGTCTTTGCAAACACGCGCGCGAAATGAAATACTTCTGCCTAGTTCTGGCTCTTGCCTATGGCCAGCCCGGCCTGGGCATGAATGAACTGCCCAGCCCCTTCGAGATCACGAAGAACGACCCTGTGAGACTATTTCGCTGGATGAGGACGCTGCCCTTAGATGCTGTCTACCTTAAGAGACATATATGTTAAGACAGAAATGAAATTCAAGCTGGATCAGTCAAGAGACGCCACGGTTTTCATGCCAACCAACGCGGCATTGGCCAAGACAAAGCTTACAAAGGTATAGGGTTCTTTGACGACGTATTATTCTATTTCGCAGTTACCTTACTCGGATCTCGTCCAGGTGTTAAATTACCATAATTTGGGACAGGTGGTGAAGCTCGGAGAGCTAGGGAAAGGCGCTTATTCTTACGAGACCATAGAAGGCTCCCGTCTGAATGTCACTGTTTCTGATGACAAGGGAATTGTGATAAATGACAACGTGCACCTGGTAAAGCCCATGGTTGAGACGCCGATGGGTGTGGCATATGTCATAGACGGTGTTTTGGTACCGCCCGACATGGATAAGCCAAGTGACGAGGAGGTGACAACCCAGCTGGGCTTCGTCCCAGACACAGAAGAAGAAGTGGTAGCCCCACATCATATAAAGCAGATAAATGAGGAACAGAAACGCCGGAACGATGTTTCTGGATTGGTGCAAAAGACCGCGGATAATATTGACGATGAGGAGAAGCCGGAGCCCCACGAAGTGGGCGTCCTAGGAGCCAGCCTGCCGCATCGGAATACGGCCCGCAGTGCCACCCGGGGCTCGCTGAACCTGGGTCAGTTACCCCAAGTGCAAAGGCTGCCTGCTAGTGCGCGATCTACTGCGGAGCACACCTACAGAGTCGACAGCGGTCGTCACGGTCGTCACCACTCCGGCGGGCCAGACTTGGCATTTGCTCAGAAGGGCAAGCTGTGGTAGACTTTATGCTGCGAGAGCTTCGTGGATCTTTTTGAGGTGTTTTTCTTTGCCCTGAAGGTTTTGTCGGAGTTCGGCGATGGCAGCGAGAACTTTCTTGTCACAAGCCTGTCTTTTCTGATCGATGCTGTCGACGAGTGCCCGCCTCTCTGTGTGGTACTGCGCTAGGATACGCGCTTCCCGGCTTTTGTGTTCGGAAATGACTTCTAGCACTTCCTGTTTGTGTTTGGTGATATCAGCGATGAGAGACTGACATTTGCTCTCGAGCTTCTCGCACACGGCTGCATGCTTTTTGGAGCGAGCGACATGTCTTGCCAAGTTGGGTTTGCTACGGTGACCGTCTTGTGCGGGCGCTGAATGGGTCGTACTGGTCTTTAATGAGTGCGTTGTAGGCGTCTGAGAGCTCGGACTGGTGGCGATTTCTTTTGTTCATCGCACGTGTGTGCTTTAATAAAAAATATGCCGTTTGGAGCGCCCGCCGCGCGGTTCGAAGTCACTGCGGAGAACGTGAATGTGCTGAGCAGTGCCACGGAGTTCCGCGAAGTGCTGGTGAACAAGTTGGCCGCAGCACAGCGCCGCGTGATCATGACCTCCTTATACATTGGCGCGGAACAGGAGCAGATCTTGGAACAAATTGGTCGTAAGAAGCGGGAAGGCTTGGAGGTGTGGACGATGACTGATTACTGCAGGACGGTTCGCCCGGACAAGGGTCCCGCAGGCCGAGTGTCCAGTTCGGTGGAGACGATGCTGGCGGTAGGTGGCGAGGACGGCTGGGACTGCTACCTGTATCAGACGCCGGTGCCGTACAGATGGCAGCGGTGGTTCCCTTATCGGATGCAGGAGACGCTCGGTGTCCTGCACTGGAAATACTATATCTTTGACGATGATGTCATTGTGACCGGCGCCAATATTGCGACTTCGTATTTGACGAACCGCCATGACCGATGGATCTTGGTGCGCAAGAACAAGTCTTTGTGCGACGCGCTGGCGCACATCGGCCAGCTATGGCACGGCTGTTGCCATCGGTTGCTGTTTGGCTCGCGGGCCACAGGCGGTCCGGCAGTGGTGTATCTGTCGGGTACGTCGCGGGCCGTGTACCTGTTGCAGCCGCGCAAGCACTTGAACGAGTGTCTGTTGGAGATTGAGAGGTTTCTGCCGACAGTGTGTGATTTTGGAGAAGACTGTGAGAGCCTGGATGCAAAGCACCTGCAAGACATAGTTCGGCTCTCGCTTGGCATCCATTGTGGATACGCGCCGGAAGGGAGCAAGCTCAGTTGGACGGAGCCCGAGTTCATTGTAAAGGCGTTGCGGGGCCCGGCGCAGGTGCGTACGGAGGACACGACATTGGTCTTAGCTACACCGTACTGCAATTTGTCTCCGGAGACCATTGGGTTGCTGCGCACTGAACTTGGCGACCGTGAGCTCCGCATTGTAGGGCCCTCTCCGAACGCTTCGAGTTTTTTCGATGGCGGCCCTGTGCTGAGTGCCATCCCTTTCGCGTACTTGCGGCTGACCGTGCGGGCGTTGGAGGCTTTGACACGCGTGATTCGGGTGCGCTACAGCGCCTTTCTATCGCAAGCACAGTCTACGTTCCACGCCAAGGGCATTTGGCATGTGGCTCGGAATCAACTGCACGGCCAGTCAGCGGCATGCGGTGATCGTGTGCTGACCATCGCCGGTTCGACCAACTTCGGGCTGCGGAGTCAGAAACGGGATTTGGAGTGTCTCTTCCTTATTGATACGTGCGCGCCTAAGTTGGTGAAACAATTTGAAGGTGAATTGGCGCTGATCGAGAGCCTTAGTCAAGACTGCTCGGATATCAGGGCGCTTAAGAACGGCCTCGAGTCGGCGAAATGGGTCACACGGATGATTGCAAAGTTCTTCGCCAACAATTCCTTTTTCAGAAGTCTGCTGTAACGATATTTCGCTCCGCTGTGAGCTTCTCAGCCCGGTTGCGAGCGGAACCTGTCAGCCCGGTTGCGAGCGAGGCTAAGGAAGCCAGCCAGCCGCATGGGCAAGGAAGCCGGATCAGGAAGCCGGGCGCCAGTTGAATCCTTTGGCGGACACCTCGGCTGCAATTTGTGAGGCAGAGCGTCCGGTCTGCTGTTCGACTGTGGTGACCAGTTGCCCGATGAGGGCGGCGACGCGCGAGAGTATCTTGGCTGTGGCGGGGGTTCCGCTGTCGAGTGACTTAAGCTTGAGGCCGTACAGCAGGTTGAGGCCGAAGAGGGTCTGTTGCGCTCGGGAGTGTTTTTTGACTTCCTTGAGTGCTGTTTGGAGGTCGGCGAGGAACTCCGGCCATTTGGACTTTGGCAGGAATTCTTTACGGATGAAGAAGCGGCCGCTGAAGCGTAGACGGGTGGGCAGCTTCGGCTTGCTGTCGTTACCGAAGAAGCCATGAAGGCCAATCAGAGTGTCCACGTCGACTGTCGGGTAGGAGGAGGCTCCGACGAGCTTGTTGGCCGTATCGTGACTACGGCAGCCGACGAGCTCGTCGACGGCCACGGGAGGCGCGAAGGAACTGGTAGCCTCATACACGGTTCTCCAAATCCGTTCCTCCTTACGTCTCTTGTTCTTCTCTTTCCGTTTTTGTTGTTTCAACTGCTTCTTGCTCGGATTTTGGCCTCCGTGCTGAGCACTCTTGGGAGCGTCCTCCACGTCCTCGACCACCGCACGCATCGTAACCTTCTCGGCGGTGGCATCCTTTGGAGCGTCCTCGATCGGATCTCCGATTTTAGCATTAACGTTGTGAGCGGTAGTGCTGTTGGCGGTAGCGTGTTCCTCTACCGAAGCTGAACCGCGATCCTTGCCTTCGCCCGACTTCCGTTTCTTGGTCTTTTTCTCCTTCACAGTTTTCGTTTTCGGCTTCTTCCCGGCAGACTTCACAGACGTGGCTGGCTCGGGTAGCGCTGATTCAGGCAGTGCAGGCGCTGGCCGTGCAGGCTCTGGCCGTGCAGGCTCTGGCCGTGCAGGCTCTGGCCGTGCAGGCTCTGGCCGTGCAGGCACTGGGCGTGCAGGCTCTGGCCGTGCAGGCTCTGGCCGTGCAGGCGCTGGCCGTGCAGGCGCTGGCCGTGCAGGCTGTGGCCGTGCAGGCTCTGGCCGTGCGGTCTCGATGCTAATAGCTTGCTGCGATGCTAGCTGGAGCCTCCTTTTGGTGCTTCTGAGTTCGAAGTTGGCGAAGGTAATCCGCTTTCGTCTCGGTTTCTTCGCCAATGGCTGGGATTTTAAGTCGGCAGGTCGTTTGCGCATGCGCTCACCTTCAGCGTGAAAACAGAGGCCACCGATGGGGACGTCGTCTAGTATAATCGTTTCCGAGGGACGCCTCATGTCCGAGACATGATTCTTGCCTGAGACGTGGCTCAAGTGCGTGTGATCAGGCGCGTCCAGATCGCTGTCGCTGATGTTGGAGGAAGTGCTCCACAGGTGCACGACATCCTCCACGTCCAACAAGCGGCTACGAGGGGTGGTGACGGTCTCCTTCTGGAACGGGGGGAGTTCTTCCCGCGGTGCAGCTGCTTGTTCCTTTGGGAAGTCTTCCAGGGACAAGTCGTTGGCGGACAAGCCCTCGGCGGACAAGCCCTCGGCGGACAACAGGGCTGAATCGTTGCCAGAGGTGGAAGAGGAAGTCTCCGTGTCGGAACCTCTCGAAGTCAGTTGGCGCAGTCTGCTCGACCGCGGACGCCTGGTTTGTGACACTGGCGCCGCTTTTGATCGCAAGTGCGTCTCCAGGAACTTCTTCTTGGAAGCTCGCTCTCTGGACGTCTGGTGCACCATCGTCTGACCCAACGACATAGCCGTCTTGCCTGCCGTCAGCGTCTTCCCCGCGGGAGGCGTCTTACCGCCCGTCAGAGTCGTATTCCCGCCCGCCAGAGTCTTTCCCGCTAGCTTCTTGCCGGCCGGCATATCCGGGGCCATCCTCGGAGCTTTAAACCGGTTCCCGGACCGTGTATCGCTTAGACTGGATCGTTTCCCGAACTCGCTGGACCCAGGAGGTCCGTCGGACGCAGGTCTGCAGTCGCCTTCCTCGGGTGTAAACTCCGACAAGTCATCCACGGAGAGCTCATCGTGCTGCTTCCGCATCTGCCGCTCGAGCCAGGTCGGCGGCTTCGGCTGCAAGAACGAGAGCGCGTCTCCGCTGCTGTCAGTGCTGACGTCATCGGGCTCAGGATCTGAGAGAGTGATGACCAAGTCACCAGACCCGGGATCATGAGGCTGGTGGTCACGAGACTGAGACTTATGGTTACCGGAGTTGGTCAAGCCATCCGGCAGTTCGTACTCACGCTTGGAGTCAAAAACTGTCTGACCGATGATAGACGAGGTTGAGCTACAAGAGCTCTCCCGTCGTGCAGGAGTCAGAGTTTTCTTCATCTTTCCGGAACGAGAAGTTTCACCCAAGTCATTTCGCGCACCCTTTGTACTACTCTTGCCCCCTTGGCGGCATCGGCTATTTTGACCCTTGCCATTTTGGCTTTTGCCATTTTGGCTTTTGCCACCTTGGCTTTTGCCACCTTGGCCCTTGCCATTTTGGCCCTTGCCATTTTGGCCCTTGCCATTTTGGCCCTTGCCATTTTGGCCCTTGCCACCTGGACTTCTATTATTAGGGGTCTTACTGCTTTGACCGCAATCCCTTTGGTCCCAGCCGGATTGACCGCAACCGGCTTGACCGCAACCGGCTTGACCGCAACCGGCTTGACCACAAATAGTTTGGGCCCCACCGTTTTGACAGCAACCGCTTTGACTCCAACCGCCTTGGTTCCAACCGCTTCGCATCCTAGCATTCGCCTGAACTCGGCCGCGTGTATATTTTGACCCGCCGAAGGAAGTCTCCGTAGCGGTCTCAGGAGCATGAGGGGTGGTCGGCGGAGGCGGTGGCACAGCACCTGGTCTTTGCGTCTCCGACGGTCTCAGAACTGTTAGTCCGGTAGATGGTGGTGGCGTAAGGAAACCGGGTGGTTGGCCGAATCCCTCGGTGAGGGCCGCCATGGACATCTGTGTGCTGGAGTATTGGTAGTACGGACCCGTGTAGAAGCCGGAATGGTGCAGAGGATAGGCATACCGCGGCTGATATGAGTCCGAGTGGTAAGGGCCAGGTCCGCCACCGTGATCGGGGGAGAAATTCTGCGACCCGAAATTCCGTGGCCCGAAGTCGGACGACCGGAAGTCCAAGTGATCAGCTGGCGAGAAACACCGACCATCGGGCAACGACTGCGGCTCTGGTTTGTAGTAGCGATCCTGGAGCAGCGGGTAGCCGGCTTGGTCCAATCCAGCGACGAACCTCCCTGCTGTGGAACGGAGGCCGGTTGCATCGAGGGCGGTTGCACTGAGGGCGGTGGAAGCGTGAGGTCCGTGCTGCGGGTAGATCGGCTGGTTGGCCACAACTTGCGCAGAGTCCGCCCACGCAGTCGGGCGGTACTGGGTGAGCTGTGCCGTATAAGGCCTGAGCACGACAACTTCCGATCTCGGTGCTTCGCCCCCCTCAGACCCCGTCATCCTCGTTTCAGAGTCCAACCTTGTCGCAGAGGCCTCAGCCATCTTCCTGCTGGGAGGATCGGACAATACAGTGGGAACCGACCAGGTCTTGAGCCAATCGCTCTCCGCCCAAGGAGGACGGGCCTTGCTCTTCGGCAGCGCCAATCGCCGCCCAGACATCTATATATTTATTTGCCGGGTGCAATGCGGGGATTGATCCAGAAGACTGGCCGGGGAGGGTAGAGCATCTTGGGCAAAGCATTTGGTGAAGACAGAGGATCCTGGGTTTCAGCCAGGATGGAACGAGTGTGGAGCCCATGTCCGTTGAGCAGCAGGCGTTAGATGACTCCTCACATCCGGGTCTTGAAATCATAGTATTACGGTGTTGTTGAAGGAACGTAAAAAAGGGGAGTGGTCCCATCACCTATAGTGTCCTCATCGATATGGGTCGAGGCTCCTCCGTGGTATTCACGTAAGAGTCTTTTTCCATCTATTTCGCAAGCGATCCCAATATGCTCACTACAAGAGAAGAAAAATCGCAGGAAAATCGCAGGGTGCTAATATGGGGCGGGGAAATCGCAGGGTGCTAAGATGGGGCG
>NW_011645789.1:93559-96365 GCF_000223845.1 Gregarina niphandrodes | reverse complement strand
GGGGGGGGGTGGATTACGGTGGTCGATATAGGCACCAGAGCAGACCCATGAAGAGTTGCACAAAATAAATGTAGATGTTGGCCCACAATGAGTAGTCCCAGGAGAGTGCCCAGGACTTGACAATTTGGGTGTAGGGGACCTGAGGAGCCTGAAGAGCATGTTGGTAGACGGCGTGTACTCTGTGTGCAACATTGGTCCAGTTGTACATGGGGGCGACTTCCCGATGAATGGCCCAAGGATCCCATTGGCCATTGAGTACTTTTTGTATGGCGATGGTGGCGCCGTCGGCTAAGGCTTGTGGATTACATTCCACAAATGATGCCAGGTGGGGTGGAAGTACCTCTGTGACTCCTCCGACGTTGGTGCAGACGACAAGCAAGCCGGTGCAGGCTGCTTCAAGAATACCGATACAGAAAGCCTCCGTAAGACTGGCATTAAGGAAAACATGTCCACATCGTAGAGTCTTCCGGACCTGTTTCTGGCTGAGACCTCCTAAGAGCACTACTCGATCGTATAGACCAAAACGCTCTCTCATTTCTTCCAGTAGTAATTGTTTAGGACCATCTCCACCGATAATGAAACGAACATTATTTTGAAATCGGGAAGCTATGATCGGAATAGCTTGTGCCAGTAGGTCTGTACCCTTTCGGAATGTGAGTCTTCCTATCATTACGACATTAACAACCGATGGGGCAGGATTAATGAAGCCATTATCCGGTATAGATGGGTTAGGTGAAAAGAGCTCGTAATTCAGCGCATTAGGTATAACCGAAATTTTTTTCGGTGGAATACATGCACGTAGACATAGATTCTCCTTGTTGGTATAGCTAACTGAGATACATGCGTCAATCTGGCTTAGAAAGATCTTTAAACACTTATTAACATGTATACTACCAGCATCGGCAAAGCCAAATAGCGAATGATCGGTGAAGATGGCACCGTATCCCAAGTTCTTAGCATGGGCAATACATTCCAAAGTTAACGAAGATGGCGCTTGATGACCGTGTACGATACTAATGCGTTCGCGAACTAATATCTCACGCAGTATCGGAAACGTCCCGATCGGCTGCGCCCAAGTACACTGCTCGTGCATCACTGGCGACGCATAATAATAAGCCTTCACACCGTTAGCCAGATATCGCACACCATGTCGTGCTGACCGGGGTCGTCGGGGGTGCACACGTGAGTGAGAGAACATCACAACACGATAACCCATATTTACTAAACAGTTGCTCAACTGATATATATGTGTCTCAACACCACCGAGACCTGGATACACAAAGTCACTTATCATTAATACACCAATCCCGTCCACTGATGGACTTTCTGATATGCCCACCGTCGACGGTATCTCACTCGGTATACGAGACACGTCACTCGCCGGAGAGTCTGACACATCCCGAGGCTTTTGCAGAGGTCCGAGCCGTAACCGTGCCTCCCTCCCACCAATGTTCATGCTTTGCTTCGCAGTCTCTTGATCGGCACTACCCTTTTCTTCACCAATTCGATCGGACGGGGCACTCTTTTTTTAAATGAACCGCAAGCCGAAGTGCCAACCTTTGTTCCTGGTTGCAGGCGCCGCGGTCGTCGCTGGGGTTATAGGAGGTACGCTGCTAGCACACCCTCACACATTGCCGTGGTTGTTGGAAGTACGGCACCCGCACGCTTCCACACACCATTTACTTTACACACACGGAGTGCTTTCCACCCCAAAAGTGTGTGTACCCCATTGTGTGTCACATCCAGATAGATATTCCCCGCCGCCCAACCCAGACATTTGCTGCAGGCATTTTCTACTACCTCAACAGACCGCAGAACGCAGAGGTTACTGTAGAGTCACCTGTTTCGGCGACGGACTCTCACCTTGGTGAAAAGGTGCCGACCGAAGAGGCCCCATTAGAGAAGGCCCCGGCGGAGGCGGCGTCGGCCCCCGTGAAGAAAGTTGAAATGAGCCGTGAAGAACTGTTGGAAGTTACGGATGAGGTTATCGTAGTTCAGCGGCAGCTCGCTGCTTTGATGACCGAGACTAGCAACCAGATTGTGAATAAGAAACTGACTGGGTACGAAAGCACACACGCACTATGCGACACCTTGAGGCCGCACCGGTGGTTGAATGAGTAGACAGGGTGTTGAATAAATAGGCACACGTTGAATGGATACGCACAGAGGCTGGGAAGGGTAGGACGGATGTATTTTAGAATGAAGGACGTTTACACGTATTTGGAAGGTCGTGAGGTTGAAGATCCAGTGGCGAAGCACGGTTTGACAATGGAGGAGTTCGACAACATGATTTCGAAGTTTTCTGATGACCCCGTAGTGAGCGAGAAAGTACTGGTGATAATGAAAGGGCCTGGTGTGTCAGACGCGGAAGTTACTAGTAATGCGACGGCAATGGACATCCCAACTATATGCAGCATTGTCCGATCCATGCTTGGTGCAATGCAAGACTTAGTTAAGCAACTGCATGTTTTGGAGAAAATGCTGGGATCCAGGTACAAAGGCCACACTGCCTCGTTGGCTGCACAGACTGCCCTCGCTGCCTTCCTAGAGACAGAAGTACACACGACTGCAGAGACGGTGGAGCAAGCTATCCTCCTAAACCAAACGGAGCTCGCAGAAAACGTCGAGTTCCTTAGCTCCTATGCAAACCTGCAAAAGCTCGTTGCGGACTTAGATAACAGCGGAGAACACCCGTACTAGTTTTATCGCAGATCCAAGGGGTCATAGATCGAAAAGTCATAGACCGAAAAGTAATTGACCGCAAAGGTCTTAGACCGCAAAGGTCGTAGACCGCAAATGTCGTAGA
>NW_011645789.1:79544-93539 GCF_000223845.1 Gregarina niphandrodes | reverse complement strand
AGCATTGTCCGATCCATGCTTGGTGCAATGCAAGACTTAGTTAAGCAACTGCATGTTTTGGAGAAAATGCTGGGATCCAGGTACAAAGGCCACACTGCCTCGTTGGCTGCACAGACTGCCCTCGCTGCCTTCCTAGAGACAGAAGTACACACGACTGCAGAGACGGTGGAGCAAGCTATCCTCCTAAACCAAACGGAGCTCGCAGAAAACGTCGAGTTCCTTAGCTCCTATGCAAACCTGCAAAAGCTCGTTGCGGACTTAGATAACAGCGGAGAACACCCGTACTAGTTTTATCGCAGATCCAAGGGGTCATAGATCGAAAAGTCATAGACCGAAAAGTAATTGACCGCAAAGGTCTTAGACCGCAAAGGTCGTAGACCGCAAATGTCGTAGATTGCAAAGGTCATACATAGGCCGGGGAGCTAATGGGAAGAAATCGGTGTGTCGGCAGTTGAAATCGAGTTACCAGCAGTTGAAATGGGCAATCGAAATCGTGTGCACACACACTTTTTAGTCTTTGTTGGATGACTGAAGCTCAGACTTGTACTCGTCTAGACTGTAAATATGGACGTTGCTGATTTTATTGACACGGCCGGTGGAGGCACCGCCGCCACTGTTGTCTTCTCCTCGTCGTCGAACGCGTTTTTTCCTACAGAAGCATTAAAGTATTGGCGTGATGTACTTACACTTCAAGCTTTTTCATTTTATCTTTGTTCCTCATATCTTCCATAATAGATTTCATCTCGGGTAGTTTGATTTGATTCCATATCTCCTTGATATCATGATCAATGTGAAAATTTTCATCAAGACATTCATAGTCCGGATTATCAGATGAAGGTCTAGCTTTATTATACAAAGTTAAGTTTCTAAGAACAGAACAATTATCACATTTATTACCACGATTATCGTAGATACTACAAACAAATCCTGAGTCATTATTGAATGATTTACATTTACCGATCTTGCCTGTTCGTATAGCTCTAATTTTATGTTTTTCTAACAACTGATTTATCCAATCCGACATTTTAGGATTAGAATCTAATAGCTCCTGATTTATTTCTAATCCATTTATGGATTCATTTATACCCTTCTCTAATGAATCGACATTAATGTATGATTCATATGGTGAACGGAATGACCATTTTCTTTCTCGATTGTCATAATTAATCCGACTATTCTTTCTTAGAATTGAAACAAAGTTAGGATCACTAAATAACTGAACATAATATTGACCTGTATAAATCTTGCTTGGATTCGAACCTGCGGCTAAAGCTTGTTGCAAATCATATGTTGTCATAGACTTAGAAGAATTACGTAATATATCTTGACATCGTAACAAAATCATACCCACCGATTGACCCTTCAACAACTGTTCTGATACCTCACGGTCATCTAAAGGATTAACAGAATAGAACACACACACGCACACACATTCCTGGTGATAACACATTTCTGGTGATAACACATTTCTCGTGGGATAAATCATACCATAGTCAGCCATCGAATTTAAACGGCAAAAAGAAGTATAATGGCGGCTGTCTCGAAAGATTAAAAACATCAACTAACGTAGACCTGTCTTCAACATAGACCACAACATGGACCTGTCTTCAACACAACATGGACCTGTCTTCAACACAACATGGACCTGTCTTCAACACAACATGGATCTGTCTTCAACATAGACCAGTCTTCAACATAGACCACAACATGGACCTGTCATCAACATCACTTGATGATAATCGGGAAGTTAGTTGCTAACTTCTCCAAAGCTTGATAAGTCCTACAACGTCGCTTGAAGCAAGAAGTGATTTTGTGTTAGTTGTAGTCACCGACAGGGTCGCATAGCTATGTCCTTTAAGTTCTTCGACGACTTCAAAATCGTTGTCATTAAATGCTAAGACTTTGAGTTTATGATCCTCACTAGCACTAATACAAACGCAATAATCTTCCTGTCGAATAAGACAGGAAGTGATTGGTAGACAGTTATGTGGATTCTTAATTCGTTTTTTAACGACGACCTTGTTGATTGAGCAAGATGTTAGTCCGTAATTGATCTGGCAGGTTATAATATAATTATCTGCAAGATTGACTACTAGATGGTTAGGTGCACCAGGTACGAAGAGAACACTGGTAACAGCAGATTGTGTGCTGCCCATACTGACTTTATCAAGGTACTGTAATTTGCTGTCTTCACCTACTTCATAAGTAGCGATGGAACCATCCTTAGTACCCGCAAGCATATTTAGTCCAGCCACATCAAAGCAAATGGCCCTTATTTCACTATCCACTTTCATACGCTGCACCACCTGACCCTCTTCGGAATTAACAAGACGGATAACACTCTTCGCATTAGACGTGAAGAAACATTTCGGATTGGTAGGCATCATCTTTGCCACCAAAATCGGTACCGAATCAGAAAAGATCTTTGCCGGGTAACCATGACGATAATCCCAGAAACGGACACTGCAATCCACGGAGGTAGTGATGAGATACTCGCCTTCCTGTGAAAAAAACATTGATGTCACCGCTCTCTCATGTCCATCCAAAGGCTTCCACAATCGAACATACTGCTCTGGAGGCTCTCGCCATTCCTTCTCAATGGCGTCATTAGCCTCTTGCTCAAACAGGTATGGACCAGGCTCATACTTTTGCCTCTCACGCTCTGTCATCGCCACCTTAAACGCGTACACTGCACCTGACTTTGTCCCCGCACACAACAGGAAAAACCGTCGTGTACAATGCACTGGCGCGAAACATACACATGTCACCGCTGCCTTGTTCGGCACCTGCATCTCTTGCCATACAGACGCGCTACTACCCGTCTTCGGACTCGCCACACCCGGTCCGGTACCGACACTCGAACCTCCAGCTGCCACGGAACCTCCGTGGCCCGCTGCGTGGCCCGCTGCGTGGGCTGGGGGCAGGCTGTCCTCTAGAATACCGTAGGTCGCCAGGCCCGCCGACTTACGAGGAAACCCGCTCTTCGTACTCTTGCCGTTGCCGCCGCTAAAAAGCGACGGGATCATATGAATCAATTCCGTCACGGGGTTGGAAGTCTTGTTCCGACTCCCAGCTGACTTTGGCGTTTTCGTCCGCAGTGTCTCCTTCAGATCCTGCAAAGATTTGACAAGACAAATCTTCTCCGCCGATATCGATTTGGTCGTATGTTGCAACCATGGCAAAATCGCCGAAGCCGGCGCCAGATTCAACGCATACTCCTTAGCACAATAGTTTACAACCGACGCATCCAGCTTCCTGTCCACCAAAATCACTCGCCCTACGGAACCTTGCGATGAAACCTTGGACCACACACGTGTGTGCTCCGCACTTTCCAAAACCGGGTTGAAAAATACAACAGTAGACGAACGCAAACGAGTCGGCGACGGCTTATACTCCGGCGTGTCCAACAACTGCTCCATCTCACCAGGACGATACAACGCAACCTTCAACGTCGACATAGTATTGTCTCTAACGAACAACATGTCCAACTCCCGCTTCGGCTGTTTCTCCGTCTGACCAGTCTGCGCGTTCTGCACCGACTCAGCACTCTGACCATCGGCGGGTGGCGGAGTCCATAGCGGGGCGTGGGCAATGGCTTTGAGCCGGTCCATGTTCAGCTCGTCATGAGTTATATGGCTCGTCAAATGTGCGACAAAGACGTTCTGAACCAGTGCCTCCAAGTCACTGCAACAAAACAGAACATCAGGCAGCGGTACTTGGCCCTCCTTCTTCAGCACCTTCAGGACGCAGTCGAGGTACTCCTGATTGCCGCCGACCTCGGTCCTCAGAGTGTTCTGGAGCGTCTCCAGTTCTCGGCGCGCATGCGTTGCCTCGGCCTCCAGTTTCTGTCGCTCGGCTTCCCACGCTTCATCTTCGCTGTCGGTGGAACTTACGGCGCCAGCGTCCACTGTTGTCGCCTGTGCTGCCGCCGGTTCCGCTGCCGCTGTTTCCGCTGCCACTTCCTCGGTCCGCGGAGCCTCCGAATCTGCGCTGGGGTGCCGATGGGTCTCTGTAGGAACAGTCGTGACCGGGGATGTACAACTCTTACCCTCCTCACCTGCTGCTTTTAGTGGCGTCTTGGACATGTCTCGTGTCCCGGCCTCGTCCACAGGACGTCCGCCGGAAGCACCCGCTCGCGCCCGCGCGTCAATCGCGCCTGGGCCATCTTCATCTGATACCTGTCGGGAAACATCGCGGGAAGCATCGCGAGAAACGTCCGTGGAATAGACGCTACCCGTCCCCCGGAATTGGTCAATGAGCTTGTGCAGTTCCGCAACCTCGTTCTGCAACCGTTGAATCGTCTCCAAATCCGCCGCCCTCGCAACCGGGCTCGCGACGGCCCTGAGGGCGGTGGGGGTCCCACCGCCAGCGGTGGGAGTCCCAGCGACTGCGTGGGCGGGGGCCCCAGCGGAGAAAGTCCCGGCGGTCGGTGTTCCGACCATGCTGGCCGCACCGGGGGCCTGTTGTAAGTCCTGTATTGCAACGTCGGCGGCGCGTAGTGCCTCTTCAGAGACTCGTAGAGCGTCTTCGGCAGAGTGCCGTGCATTTTGTGCTTCGTGAAGAGCGGTCTGTGCGGAATCGAGATCAAGTTGAAGTTTTTTATTCTTGAGTTTCAGGTCGGTCAATTCTTGACCTGTGGCGCTGTTGAGAGCCTCCAATTGTTGTATCCTACTCTTGGCATCGGTGAGCTCCTTTTGTAGGTCGTTGACTTTGTTTTGCAGGCTGGATGTGTTCCTTGCCTCCGCACGCAATTCCTGTAGTTTTCGTTTTGCGACGAGACGTTTCTGTTTCAGTTGGATGGCGACGATGGAGGCGTGAACCTTACGGTACCAGATTTGCTGGCATCGGGATCGTAGCCAGGCTTGGAGTTTAGTTGCCGCTTTGTGCTCTTTGAGATTTTTGACGTACGCTCGACCTTGGATGCCGCGTATACGTCTCTGGATGGCGGTGGCAGACTTGTGTTTCGAGCGTTGGCTAACACGAACCAAAAAGCCTTGAGCAATCCGTGTTATGGTGAGGGCTGCGCGCGCTTCACGCCGCAGTTGTGTTAAGGTTCGCGCTTGCCGGCTTCTTACCGCACACTGGATGGTCAGAATCGCCTCACGCGCAGCCACATACCATCGTCGTGTGCGCGCGCCATTCCATACTGCCTGAATCTGTTTGACTGCCTCCTGTCTGCGTTCTGCGCTCTTCGTTGAGAGTACAGCGTACGCCTGTGACTTGAGGAAAATCATCGTCTCCCCAACCGCCCAAGAATAGCCGTCGCCATGGGGTGCTTTTGGGATATTGTAAAACTGATCCAGGCTCTTCAAACACACAGTGGCCCTCTCCCGGTCACTCATGGAGCCTGATGACTCGGTCTGTAGTTGTTGGCGGAGTTGTTTTGGTAGCAGACATCGATAATTCTGCCAAAAACTCACATGCGTATCTCGCACTGGGTAGCCAGCTCGACTGACTTGTACGGCTTGCAGGACACCAGCATACCTCAATTGTTCAGCCACAGACGGTCGATGGAACAAGTCCGCTTTGTTCTTCGGGTTTGGTTTAACGCATCGAATGAAATGGGGGTCTGTTTTGTCAATAGTGTCCATGAGTGAATTTAGTTGATTTCGGAATTCGAGAGAGACAGTCATAAGCTTCTTCTTGGTCATCTTACCCGCGGAACCTCCTGAGGCGGCAGGGGGATGTCCTCTGTCCAGATAGTTGTTGAACAGATGGCTAATAAACCTGTTTTCGCTGGCCTTGATACAGTCCTGTATATCTACTCCAAGTTGGTCTCGATTCTTATCCAGGAAACCTTTGGAACAATAATTAACAGGTCCTGCAAAATGGTCGACTACAAACCAGTCCTGACGGGTCTTGATAGGCTTAAATCTTTTGTGCGTCTTGTACTGCTCTTTCAGCTTACTACACAGACTCTGATCGCTCCCTTTAGGAATGATACATTCCTCATCCAGCATACACAGGATAGACAACTTGTTGGTTGCCAATAAGTCGACACAATCTTGGTTATCCGGGAAGTCAAGAGGGTCCCATTGAATGCCTTCTTCTTTATACAGTACTTCTTCGCACTTGAAGATAAACATGTTAAAGAATTGCTGGAGTCTTTCGTTAGTGTAATTAATACACAGTTGCTCAAATGAATTTACATCGAAGCATTCGAAACCGAAAATATCTAAGACACCACAAGACACTACAGATGGTTTGGAGTGGACGAGTGTATTTGAGTCAGGACTTGATTCGGCTGCCGAGGTATCGGGGGTAGGGGTGGCTATGAGGTCTGAGTGTTCAACATTGCCACTACGTCCGATGGATGAATTGGTAGCTCGTACGATGCGTTGGAACATCGTGTGATACAGGGCTCTAGCTAGAGCGTCTCGTGCATCTTCCGCTTGGTCGACGGTAAGACCTTTGGTGTACTTCTCCCTTTGGACAATGATCATACGAGTCGTGAGTGCCTTCTCTAACAAATCCGGCTTGACTCCTAACAGTCCCGACACGGTCTCAAGGTTCTCTCTCATTGAAGCGTCTACCTTACAGGACTCCACCGATGGTCCACTTGAAGAGAAATAGATGCTACCCAACAACAAAATGGTCCCCAGTAACTGCCACATATGCTGCTGCTCTTCAGGCGTAATCTGCACGGTCGTCATGGCTATGCATGTGCGCTTGAACTCATCCAAGTCATCTACGCCTGGAATACTCACACAACCGGAACATGATACGTACCGATTAGAAAGCATTTCTTCGAACGATGAAAAGTCGTATGTCACTGGCTGGGCCAGCACCGTATTCATCACCTTGCCTTCACCGTTCAGACCGAGACACTCATCAACCATTTCCGGCGTCAAGGTGAAAGTGGGGCCCAGGCGTACAGCAGCTGCTAGCTGGTAAAAGGCGTGGAAATTACGCTCATTCAATAGCTGTCGACATACACGTACCGTCTCCAGCAAGTAGGTGTGGATTTCGGCACCGGAGAGTCGTCCTATCACACCTGCGTACTTGATGCTTTGCTCAAGAGTAAATTGCATCTCAATAAATTTCCCGAAACGGGAACTGTTGTCATTGCGCAGTGTCTTGGCGTTACCGAAAGCCTCCAATAATGGATTTGATTGTAACACCTGATTCTCGATAGTAGACTTTTTGTCTTCTGAACTACCGGCCATTGCGAGCAACTTCATTACGAATTTCGTCGATTCCGTTTTTCCCGCACCCGACTCCCCAGAAATGAGAATCGTTTGATCGTTCCCTCCCGACTTCGCGGCACCAGTCTTACTTCCACTCGCAGTGCCTCGACATAAACCGTGATAGGCTTCTACGGCTACAGAAAACACGTGCGGTACACGTTCCACAGAGTAGACTTGCTCGTAGGCCTTGTCAATATAACGCCGCAAAATCTCATCATCGTACAACCCACGAATCCGTTTAAAAGGATTCACGGCGATCAGGATGGGACCAGTGTACGTGTAGATGGCATCCGCATCAAACCGCCCGTTCAGCGAGTTAAGGATTGCTGCCTCATGCAAGTGCGTCAACTGAGTCAAGTCATCCAACGACTGAATGCCACTAGACGTCATCACCTCGTCGTTACAGATCAAAAACTCCTCCGGCACCGCTACCACCTCATCCGTCAACTCGAGCCGCATTTCGCGACCGCCTTCCAACACTTCGCCCTTCACCCAAACCTCATCACGACAGTCTTCCGGAGCACGGATCCACACCCGCGCCCCCACTGCCACCGACGCTCCAGCAGCCTCGACGCTGGTTCTCATTTGCCAAAAAAAAGTCGAACTTCTCCTCTCGATTATACATTCCCCACGCATTCCCCGTACTCCCCCTTGACTGCCTCTGCTGTTGGTTGCCCCTACCTCTACAGCTTGATCACTTCCCAACAACCTACCTCCCTTCATTACAAACTCGCCCCCTTTGTCTCCCTGCCTGATTAACCGATTCTTTTGAGATTCGCGCGCACGCGCGCGTGTGTTTGCGCACTCGGAAAATGTTGGTTGGGTCTGTGGCTAGGCGGTCGACTGGCCATGAGTTCTTCTGTGCAGGGAGACGTAGAGGGATCCTGAAACAACTGACTAACACAAGCACAGAGATTTGGGGCTGTCTACTTGGCAGATTTTTGTTAATAATCTTTATAGTGTGAAACTTTGTTGCCGGTCTGGGAAAACAGTAAGTAAGGCGCCACTGCTTGGTCCTGCATGGAGAGGGCTTCACTACGGGCGGCGGTGCGTGACGGGAGGGGGGCAGCTTCACTGAATGGCAACCCTTCTGCAGTGATTCCAGCGTGGGCTATCGTTCTTATCTGCATTGCGGCCGTCATCTTTGTCTTGACTCCACTCTACTGTTTCTGCCGTACAGCATGTGGATGTCTGTCGTGCTTCTTCAAGATTCTTTGCTGTCCCTGTAAGTGTTGCTGCAAGGCCATAGGGTGTGCCGTCGGCGGTGATGATGACTCAGACGAGTAAGTGCTAACCGTTTGCCGGACAATCCGGTCACATAACCAGAAGGGGTCTGATGACTAGAATATAAACAAGAAGACGAACAAGGCGATGGTGGCTTCATCACAGTGAGTGGCAGATTAGAGAGCGACAGGATGGGGTGATTCGGTTATCAAGTTAGCTGGGACGAAGTATATTGAGGCTCAGGACCCGGCTGCAAGGCTTGATTACGAATCAGGTGCATAGGTAGCAGGTGCATTCGTAGCAGGTGCATACGTAGCACGAGCATACGTAGCAGGAGCATAGGTAGCAGGAGGTACATGGAGAAGTGACAATGCTCCGTTTATAGTCGAGGACTCTGCGAAATGCTCAAGGACTACAAATCTTATGTGGGAACCTATCTCTTCATGCTGTTCAACTTCGAACGGCCTTGATGATCTGTCGTGAGACGCCAAGGTTGTGATCCCAACAGGATCGAGATGGATTACAGATGTCCGCCGACAGTGTGTCCACCAAGGTATCGGAGTTGTATCGCATTTTTTAATAACACCAACAAAGAGTGTGTTTGTTTCGTGCTTTTTGAAGATCTGGGGTTAGAAGCAAGCCTAGAGACCAAGTAAGTCCAGAGGCGATTTAGTCAAGGAAAAAGTCTAGAACCGGAATATATGTTAAAAAGGGCGGAGAACTTCATGAAGTGATGGCACCTGAGCTGCCTCTCTTTTATCCCATATACAGTAGTGAGGATGATGATATGGTGTTGAGATCTATCTCTGATGTTGATGATGGCCTTTGCAACCGTCCCAGCGGACCGTGTCTCTTAGTACTAGCCGTCATATGTCTGTTGCTTCTTTCTCTCGCGTTGTTACTTACGACGGACTCGTCAACCTCCCTGGCCCTCTGCGCAATAATTCTAGTCGCACTGTGGATCTTTGCAGCCACCAGCTCAGTAGCGGCCAGCGGCTCAGTGACCACCACCTCCGGGGTCAGAGGGCCTTTTGCCCCTCGCTTATTTGGAACTTGCTTGTCCAGGAACTGGTGCGCCGGAAGGCCACGGCTTCCGGATAGCATAGCTAGAGACAGTGTTGTGGATTGGAACGGACATGCCGCGACATCTAATGTATTGTTCCTAACGGCTACCACCTCCCTGTTCATTCTATTACTCATTCAATATCGAGACTTAACGCTTTACAAACGTGAGCTCCACTCCCTTGTCCCGCTGTACATACGTCGACTACACCCCCTTGTCCCGCTGGCCCTGGTCCCCGTTGGTTCCCAAGCTACCCCGGTGGTTCCCAAGCTACCCCGTTGGTTCCCAAGCTAGTTTGCGCAGCTCTCTGGATTCTTCTTCATGTCTTTTACTTTCTCCAAGTATTGAATAGCGCGAAGCGAAGCGAGGCTGCCGTCGACGACTTCGGAGGTCGCAGCTTGCTCGAAGCGCCACTTGACACCAGCTTGCTGCGAAACTCTTCCACCACCTCTTCGCTTTGGCTAGACCCAGAGTGGTCACCACCAAGACCAAGCATTTTCTATCTCGACTCCGGAGATCGCCAAGATCTTTGACCCTTAATTAAGCCAGAAATGCGTGTGCACACGCGTGTGCACACACAAATTCGTGTTTGCGCTTCCCGAAACAGCACAACACACACGTGTTTGCCCCCGGCCGGTACCACACGCGTTTGCGGAGGCGTCGCCTACGGCAGTGGACATCAGCCAAGGCAACAGAAACAAGTCTCAGCACGGGTTCAGACGGCGAGGCCTCTGACTTTTTCTCCGGAGCTGCTGCGACGAGATGGCTGCGGATTAAATTTGAAATTGCGCCAGCATGGGGGCCGAAGAGTCCGACGCCCGTGATTGCAGCGCGCCGGCGGCCGCGGTGGAGTGGGAAGACCGACAGCACCCAGCCCCCCTGGCGGAGCACTTGCACCTGCGCGGGCCAACTTCCTCGGGGCAGGTGTCCTCGGGAAAGGGCTCCTCCGGGCAGGCGTCGCCTGACCCGGCGGGAGGGTCGAAGCAGCCGCGTTTGGAGAGCCCGACCAGCGTCCCTACATCTGGGAACCCTAAATCTGGCCGCCCTACATCTGGTAGTACAGCTTCCGTGGGCGGAACCTCCGGGGATGAGTTGCCTCGCAAAGGGCACTTATGGTTCGGCCGGGTGGACTGCGAGTCGGTGCAGCCGGACACGAGTCGGCCGTTGGTGCAGGTGGCGCCCATGCTTCACTTGATGGACCGGCATTTCCGGATGTTTCTTCGGCAGTTGTCGACACGCGCCCAACTGTGGTCGGAGATGGTCGTGGACTCCACGATTTTGCACGCAGAGGACCTTGAGCAGCACCTAGGCTTCGACGCTCGCGAGCATCCGATCGTGTGCCAGCTCGGCGGGAACGACCCCGCCAGCTTGGCCGCCGCGGCGCAGGTCGTCCGTCGTTGGAACTATGATGCCGTCAATCTCAATGTAGGCTGCCCCAGTCACCGCGTCGTCGCCAAGGGCTGTTTCGGCGCCGTTCTCATGAAGACGCCCCACCTCGTTTCAAACATTGCCCAAGCCATGATCCGGGGCCTCCAAGCCGAGGGCGCGGAAGCGGAGAAAGCTCCCGTGCGGCCATGCCCGGTGTCTATAAAGACGCGCATTGGACTCGATGGCTCCATCGGCGGCGAGTGGTTGGAGCGGAACATTGCGCTTTTCGGCGCGTCGGGCTGTCGTGACTTCGTTATCCACGCGCGCGAAGCCAAGTGCGGCCTCTCGCCTGCCAAAAATCGATCGATACCACCCCTAAACTTCGACGAGGTCTTTGAACTGGAACGCAAGTTCGGCAGCCCGGAAGGGTATTGTGGCTACGGGGCCGACGCGATCGGCGCCAACTCAGTCGGTGAGCACCCACTCGGTGGTGCGGAGGGGGCCGCGTTTCGGCCTTACCGGTTTAGCATCAACGGCGGGGTGCAGACGTTGGACGAGGTTTGGGCTCTGTTACACGTGCCCTCATATCATGACAGCAGCCGTTCGGCGCTGGACGGCGTGATGATGGGACGCGCCTGCGCTGACAACCCTGTGGTGCTGGCAGATGTGGACCGGCGAATATATGGGGACCGCAACCCAGAGACGGCGTATTCTCGTCGCAGCGTCGTGGAGGGATACATCCAGTACCTGGACACCGGAACGAGGATGGGTCGTGCTCCAGAGGAGGAGGTTACGCTTGAACACTCTTTCCGCTACCTCCGACCCATCTCCGGCCTATTTCATTCCACTCGTGCGAGCAAGTGCTGTCGCCAGCTCATCGACAAAATCGCGCGCTCAGACCTCGAGAAACCACAAATCAAACTCGCCCGTTTCCTCAATGAACTAGACAACAAGTTTCCCGAACTTCTCGTCGCACCCCTCGTCCCCGAGGAGGCCCGCGCTGACCAATAATGTTACCAGAAGTGGTGACCAGGCTGTGGTTAGATGGACGGGGCGGGAGCGACCGGACGGAAGGCTTGGCTGTCGCGGTCGAATGGTGGGTTCAGTGAACCCGGTCTAATTATAGTTTACGTTTGGTTTGATGGCGGGTTTTTGACCAAAATGATTCGAACCAGGTTACAAGCATAACAGAGAAAAGGCCGACCATCCCTGTCTGGGGTATTGTTTGGCAGAAAGCTTGGAAGTAAATCTTTGTCGCATTATCTCATGACGGCACGATCCGTACTTATTAAGACTTTGACTCGTTTTGCGTGGTTTATTTGGATCCTGTAACGGGAGATGTGGGGATGAAGATGGTGAGGGCGGCGGCATGGTGAAGGAAGGGGTAGGGGAAGGGTACTCTTTGATTCGATGTCCGATGTAAAATTCCCCATCGACTTGGAAGTAGACTCGGGGAGTTCTTCTGCCTCTCCGTCGTTTCTTGAAGGAGATGAGAACGTGCTTAGCGCTTTGGGTCACTCTCATTCCCGAGGAAATGTTGGGTGCTATATGTTGAAGATTCGCTAACGACAATTCCAACAGAGACCGAAATGCTACGACTTCTAGTCGGGCATCGCTGACTCTCTGCTCACCGACAGCCTGGTTAACGGACTGACCCACGGCTCCCTCCATAAGAGCATTCCAAATCTTGTCACTAAACTTTCTAACTATATAGGCGTCAGATATTCGAACATCAGACGCTGAAACGCCAGACACCGGGACGCTAGACACCGGGACGCCAGACACCGGGACGCTAGACACCGGGACGCTAGACACTAATTCAGCTCCGGTCCCGCTATGCGGCGTGTTGGCAGCTCGTGTGGGACCGTCAGGGCTACGATCAGTACTGCCTGATTTTATTTCGGGAATGGGTTGGCACTCCGAGCCGGCGGAGGGAAGACTCGGTGGATTAACCCAATCTTCCCAACCCGGCAAGGGTCGATCCAGTCCACTCTTGCCAGCGGACGACTTCCAAATATCTAATCCACCAGCGAAGGACGGTATATTCAGCATGACCAAGGAGACACAAGCTAAAGGTCAATTATATGTCGTTCGTGTGTTATCAATAGACAGTGTGTGTTATATTACGTAAGAGGATGGGTGCGCCGTTTGGTCGTTTGCAGTTAAGGTAGTTTTTCGTGGAGGGGCACCAACAGATCGGCATCCACTTTTGGGTCGAGTTATTACGGACGTCGATGTGCGAGATCCATTCGTTGACGTATAGGCTGCGATGGAAAAGAAGTTTCTTGAGGCCTTCAAGGACGTAAGCGGCTCGGTTGAGTAAAGCGCTATCCGTACGATTTCGGTCGAAACCGATCCCGATTCGTGACTCGATCCCGAGACTGAAGTAGTTGACCATGTCCAGCTCAAGTTGGGTCTCCTTGCCTGGCCGTTTCTTCCTCGACACAGGGTCGATCGTGTCGAAGTGCCCCGAGGGATGCGTTGCAACCTGCACTTTCCACACGTCACACTCGATCTCGCTCAACGCCACCCACTCCTGAACAGAAGACACAAACACCTCCATCGCGCTCTGGCTCGCCAACGCGAAGTTCTCGTTCTCATCGCACACCACCCGAACACGGCCATCCAACACGCACACGCCTCGACAACAACTCGACAAAGCACCACCACTCACCTTACTCCCACCCTCACTCACACCACCACTCACCTTACTCCCACCACCACTCACCTTACTCCCACCACTGGCCTCGCTCCCACCACCACTGGCCTTACTCCCACCACCACTGGCCTTGCTCCCACTTCCACTGGCCTTACTCCCACCACCACTGGCCTTGCTCCCACTTCCACTGGCCTTACTCCCACTGCCACGGGCCTTGCCTCCAGTCCCAGTGTCACTGGCTTTGGTCGTGACCGCTTTACCATCAGGAGAGCCACGTTCGAGGCTCAGACGGGGCCGCGATCGGTGACCGCAAAGGGATTGGTAAGACAGCCCGCGGCACGCGCAAAGTCGTTGCCGGTGCCGAAGGGGACGATTCCGACGGCAACTTCGGGTCCGACGGCGTGGCTGCGGAGACAGTTGATCGCCCACATGAGTGTGCCATCACCGCCGGCACAGAGCAGCCTGCAGCGGACTCCGCGCTGTCGCGAGACCAG
>NW_011645789.1:72196-79524 GCF_000223845.1 Gregarina niphandrodes | reverse complement strand
TCCCACCACTGGCCTCGCTCCCACCACCACTGGCCTTACTCCCACCACCACTGGCCTTGCTCCCACTTCCACTGGCCTTACTCCCACCACCACTGGCCTTGCTCCCACTTCCACTGGCCTTACTCCCACTGCCACGGGCCTTGCCTCCAGTCCCAGTGTCACTGGCTTTGGTCGTGACCGCTTTACCATCAGGAGAGCCACGTTCGAGGCTCAGACGGGGCCGGCGATCGGTGACCGCAAAGGGATTGGTAAGACAGCCCGCGGCACGCGCAAAGTCGTTGCCGGTGCCGAAGGGGACGATTCCGACGGCAACTTCGGGTCCGACGGCGTGGCTGCGGAGACAGTTGATCGCCCACATGAGTGTGCCATCACCGCCGGCACAGAGCAGCCTGCAGCGGACTCCGCGCTGTCGCGAGACCAGCGCTAATAACCGGAAGAGTGGCTTGGCCCCGTCCGCGCCCTGCCGGATGTCCCCGATGAACACGTGCACGCTTCCGCTCTGTGTCGCACGCGCTGCCACACACCTCTCGGCGGAGCACGCACTGTGCGCCAATGCCTGCGCCACACACTCCTCCACCGCACAGGCGTCGCGCGACTGTGCGTTTGTGCGTGTACCCTGGTGTGCGCCCATTCGTCCGCCCACTCGTTCGCCTTTATAAACGCCGCCCGGCGCTGCCACGCCGTGGGCGGGGATCCCGCCGGCCTCGTGCAAACGCAACAAACCCTCCCAGTCGAAGGTCGCGTACGCCGCGACCTCTAAGGAGTCGCCGCGCGAGGTCGCGGCGTCCGGGAGCGTCCACAAGGCCAGGGCGTCCCGCACCGAAGGCGAGTCCTCCATCATACCCAAAATCTCCCGGACCGCCCCCTGAGAGGGCTTCCGGTCGTCCGAGGAAGGCACTCCCTGGTGCCCTGGACCGTCCAAGGAAGGGGCTCCCTGGTGCCCGGGACCGTTCCTATTTGAAGGCAAATTCTTCCTGCTTGAGGATTGTTCCTTCTTGCCTGGTGGCAACTTTTCTCTTATTGATGGCAAGCTTTCCCTACTCGGTAGTAACTTCTCTCCGTCTGATGGAGGTCCTTCTCCGCTTGATGGCAATCCTTCCCTTAGCGGCAAAGGAGGCGACACACGCAGCTCGGGCTGGTCACTTACATCCTGTACTAAACAATTATCTTCCTCGCTCCCCGTCGCCAGACATATGTTGTCGAGGTGGTTGTCCTCAAGCGGCTCGCCTTCATTATTTCCTGGCTCGTTTCGTCGGTCGTGGCTGCTGCCGTTTATGGGCGACTTGGGAATTCGGATGTCCTCTGTAGGATATTCCACAGCTGGTTTTGGTGGCCTGAGTTGCAGATAGTTGAATCCTAGAGAGAGCAGTTGGGCAGCAGCACCTCCACCTGAAGAGGGGTTTACAGCCAGGAATACGAGCATTGTCGAATTATTATTTTCGGCAATGGCGTCCGGAGGTGGTATTTGGGACGGGGGTGGTTGTTGTTGGTCGCAACCAACTTCAACGGGAGATAACCCAGGTCGTCATAACAACGATGACGACCCGTTAGCGGTTACGGGCAACGCGCTAACGGGATCTACTCATACGCCCGACGATATACAAGCACTAGCCCAGGGATCTCTCATCGGCTTGGGTCCAAATGGCTTGGGTCCAAATGGCTTAGGTCAGAACGATTTGGGTCCAAGTGGCTTAGTACCAGGTGACTTAGGTCGAAGCGGTTTAGGTCCAAGTGGTTTAGGTCCAAGTGGTTTAGGTCCCAATACCCTTGGATCTAGCGCGATGGGAAGGTCAGCCGGCGACGTCCACTCGCCTCTAGCGGGACTAGACGGAGACGGTCTGTCGGCCGGTTTATCGGTCGGTCTGTCGGCGGGTCTATCGGCGAGTATGTCAACCGCAGCAGGAAGTAGCCTCACCGCTAGCGCACTCATATCTTGTATGGCATCTACCTCCGCTGACGGACCGCCCGTCGACATGTCACCGGGGCAACAGCTTACCCCGCAGCAGCAGCAACTACTCATGACGGACGGAGCGGAGGCTTCACCAGTCCTCATGGTCGCCCAACCACTGGAACCAGGAACCGGTATCTACCCTGGACCACCCATTGCGTTCGTTGACCCCCGAGGACCTCATGAAGTTTACAACCGAGTACCACTGGGGGAAAAGGGACGCATGGAACTTAAAGCTGCCATTAGGCAAGCTCTCAAAAATAAACCAGAACTTCGCGAAAAGTAAGCTCTTGCTAAAATGAATTTCAACCGAACCATTCGCAACCAACTTGGACCACGAACTGCCTCCCCGAACTACTTTCACGAACTACTTTCACGAGGTAGTTCCGACCGCTGGTTACACCAAAATGGTTTCATTTGGCTGAATGACTGCGCCCTATACTTTCACGAGACATCCTTTGGGTCGATCGGCCACTTCACGGGAGGGACTTTGGCTGGGAGGGACTTTGGCCAGGAGAGACTTTTCGGGTAGGGTCAATGCGGTGGCAAAACTTCGATGTGCGACGATTCCCCAACTTCTACGAATTGCGGCTGTAAGACACCCACTACACTTGCTGGCTTAGAGCCGTCAGCGGTACTGCCAGTCTCCCAGAAGGAGACAGGTCGGACTGGGGCGGCTGGCGCCCAGCGCCACTACTGTGTGGCCCACCAGTACTGTATGGTCAGCACTGTGTGGTCAGCGCTGTGTGGTCAAAGAAGTTGTTGTAGATATGTGACCTGTGGTTCATGGCGTTGAATATTAGCCGGCGGTTCGTGGAGACTCGGACGGGAAAGCATAAGCGACGAAACACAGGCAGTGCCACCGGCGAGAAGACGCCACGACGAAAGGTGTTAAAAGAAGACTATATAAATCCAGTGGAGCAGCAAGGTGGCGCAACGCTGCTGGACTTGGGGCCCTCTCCGCAAGGCATTGGAGGCGGTTTAGCCCTTGGAGGAGCCCCACAGGGGCTGGGACCGGGCCCGATGCTCGCGCCCGGCTTAATGGGCGGCAGTGGCCTGCCTGGAGGAGGCTGTCTGGCTGGAAGTCCCATGGCTGGAAGCCCCATGGCCGGAAACTCCCTTGGGGGAGCAACTATAAACGCAGGAGGACCCACTGTACACGCAGGAGTCGGACTCACAGGAGGACCTTCTGCCCTGGCCGGATCAGCAGCGCCGTCCGCCGGCCTCGTGTATGACAGCTCACCGAGTACTGCAACGCCTGCGAGTTCGCCGCAAGAGCTAGATCCCCACGGATGGGGTAACGGAGGCCTTTTTGAGTGGGACGGCGCTGCCCTCGCAGGGAGCGACCTCGAAGGAGCCGGAACTGGCGCTTCATTGTCCAACTTTCTGTATTTCTAGAGCCGAACACATGCTGTGCACACGCGTGTGCACACGCGTGTGCGCGGGTGCAAATTGAGCGCTGCGATCGCAGGGATGCGTTTTTGTTCTGACAACACTGGGATAGCGCCCAAAAGAGACAGCCAGACAAGAACGCGCAAGACCACACGCAAGACAGATCCTGCCTCGAAACTGTCGGCAACCGTTTCTGAGCAGGAAGGTTATAGATCTCCATTGCTGAGGGCCAGTGCGGCGACTCCGACTCGTCGTGGTCGGTTTCGGTAGATCGTATTTTTTTTATCACGATGTCTTGGTGGTGTAAATCAGCTTCGTCTATGGCGGAAACAGATGCGGTGGAGATTAAGGTTAAGACCACGTTCTCAGCCGCGGAGAATTGGGTTGACTCATGTAAAGCGAAAAGGGCGCAGAATCAGTTGCAGAAGAAAATGGTAAGCTTCGGGGGTTGCTCGTTTCAGAACGGACCACACATACACTTTCATGACGAACCTTCCACTGTTCCATACTCGGGTGTCGTTCTAGCAGTCCTAAGAGGCGCGTGGCCTAGGCTACAGGATGCACGTGGCTTGGCACTCACCATCTTATCGTTCCCTTTGCCTTTCCTTTTGTGGCCAATTGATCTTGTGGGAATGTCGTAGAACCAAAAGGCTCGTCAGAAGTTGGAGGAAGAGAGAGGGAAACTCTTGACAGAACAGAAGGCGGCTGAGGAGAAGCTGGAGAAGATCCAAAACAACCTGCATGACATTGAGCTATTGTTCCAGAAGGTAGATCAACAGGAGCGAGATATCTTGCTGGTGGAGGAGCAGATAGCGCGAGAAGAAAACGAGATAGCGGAGCGGGAGAAAAATCTGAAGATCCGTTTAAATGACATTGTCGAAATTACAGCCACACCACCTGACAGTTGCACCACAATTGCTGCAGAGTCCCCAATGTCAAATATCTTATACCGAGCTAAATCTGCCAACCATGAAATACCAAAGACGGCGCCGCCTGGAGGTTCACACCATCTCGAATCCGTCTCCAGTCCTATCGCGCAAACACCGTCTTTGAGGACATAACACCGCCAGCTTTAATAAGCATCCGGTCACTACGTCCTACCACTACGTCCTACCACTACGTCCTACCACCACGTCCTATCACCACGTCATACCTCACTAAGCTTACCCAGACCACCTTACCCAGCCCGCCACCTTATCCAGCCCGCCACCTTACCAATGAGAAGGGCAAGACAGGACTGAGAGTTAACACAGAGCTGAAAGTTTAACACGCGAAGAGGCTGTACTCGGAATTCGTGCCGACCTCCGAATTAAACTAGGGGCGGGGTGAGCGAACCTTTATCCAGGCTGATCAATTTGCACAGAGATGGGTGGACACAAAGATGGGTGGACACCAAACGCTTCAGTTGACCTAACTGAGTGTTGTCAGCCGGGGTGTTGTCAACGCCGCGTTTCGACCCGGCGACCGCGTGATTCCAACTATGCAGCCAAGAGGTAGTATCTAGATGTTGCCGTTAGACCAACATAGACCGGAACCGAGATTAAAGCTGAAACATCCAACTGAGACCACCAAGTTTAGAACCATCAAGCAGCAGTCGAAGTACAGGATTTTGAAGTACACATGAAGGATGTCTGGTATTGCATGGAGGGTGCTCTGTGACGGCCTTGGTTCTTCCGGCCATTATTTCTTGACGTCATTAATTCTTGAGGTCATTTAATTATTGACACGTGTCCCTGTGTCATTAATCCCTGTGTGCGCTTGGTGGTGCTTCATCTTTGGCTGCGGTCGACCTAATACTAAGTTTGTCCCAGTGTTTAACTTGTTTGAATCTCGGTCGTCATGGACTCGCTTCTCTCTCTTTCTCTTACAGGTCGCCTTTTTTAATAATTAAGCATGAGCTTGGTGTTGAGACCCACGTTCTGGGAAGAGGAAGAAAAATCGCTAATCCTTATCCGGAATCATGGCTATGTAACTAAGGACAATGCCGAGAAGAGGTAAGACAGAAAATAAGGAAACGTCTGAATGATGGTAACGTCTGTTCCTAGGTGCGATGAGTTCCGTGTGCTCCTTGAACTAATACCGGAGGAGTTTACAGCGGAAGATACAATGCCAGAAAAGGCGTCGATGACCAGAGAGGAGGCTCACCGTATATTTCTGGAAGATGCTAAGAGGACGTTTGCGAGTGTTGTGAGCCAAAAGATTGAGGTTGCTTGTATGGAGAAAGTGTATGAGCAATTGGGTGATTACCATCAGGGGTTATGTTTTATAGTATCATTCTTGTTGTTGTTTCTGGAGCCTGATGAGGTGTTGAAGATCTGTCATTACTTAAGTCATACTTCTAGCAACGGTTACTACAAAATTGAAAACCCGTTTTATCTTCGTGACGCGCGAGTGTTTGAATACCTGCTTCTTAATCTAAGACAGCCTCTGGGGTCGTTGCTACGGAAACGGACCGTCGTTCCCGGTCAATATTTATCGAAATGGTTCATAGGACTTGGATTACACGTACTAAACTTCTCTGCTATATACCTTTACCTAAGATTGCTACTCTGTAAACCTGATAGGGTCACTCACTTTCAAGTCGCCCTAAGCCTCATAGACAATGTTACACCTGAACTACTTCAATCCAAAAATGTTTCGGAAACCATAGAAATATTAAAGCTAGACAAATCCAAATTCCCGAATAACTCTACTCGAAGAACCATCCACTCAAAAAACCAATCAGAAGATGAAGAAACTCCGGAACCTTCACCCACTAATCAAATGACTAAGCAAGTCGACATGGACGAGGTTAACGTAATTTCGATATTCGATAAAATCATCATGGATGCTGAACACATATACTTCGACCCAGAAATGGTTCAGCAGTTCACAAACAAAGTAGAAAATGAAATGGCAGTAGAAGAAAAACGGCGTCTTGAATTCCTAGCTGCACAAGCAGATGATACTGATGAAATCGTATTCAGTGATGAAGAAGAAGAGTAGTCACACTATCCCGTCATACTTTTTTTAACTCCGCCCATAAACGTGCCTGCGCACGAGTGTGATACTACACGCGCGTGTGTGATACTACACGCGCGTGTGTGATACTACACGTGTGTGGTGCTACACGTGTGTGGTACTACCTACATTCGCATAAAGTCACGCTGGCATGTGTGGTCAGAATGCCCTGCTTGTTGTACACCATGCAGTACAAAAACCGCTGAATCATCACAACGAGTCGGCATCGGTCTTTCACCGGGGCGCCACTATTAAGAATGTCGTGTCCTACGTTTAACACTAGCCCCTCTTTGATCGTATAGTTGAACACTTTTTACTGCTCGGCGTTTCTCCTCTTTCTCGAGTGCGTGAACATTGTTGAAGCATGCTTCGAATTGACTTAGTTCTCGAGCGAACTTGACGAGGGTTGCAATCTCTTTTTCAAGGAAGATCCGTGATGTATGAAGTGCCTGAGAATTAATGCTCGCCGTTTTGGCAGCGACTTGACTGATATTCGTTGCACCAGTAACGGACGGACGTACCCGTTCAGCGTCTGTGGCGTTACATATACGCACGTGCGAATGTACTAGCACACACAGATCCCGTAAGTACTGACTCTGATGACCCAATAACTCTTTGTATGAATTCCATACCCGCCGTGTACCCTCTTCGCGCAATCCGGCAAACTCCCGATCCGATAATTGCTCCAAATTCCGCGGCAGCCGTGACCACGCCTCGCCTCCTACACTACCAGACGTCGCACCCGTCTCCATCAACGAATCCACCGCCTCGCGCACCTCCGTATCCATTACGTCCTCCAACAACCTACATGACAACTTGTCACCATCCTCTCTCTCTGACCAACACCCCTGACCACCCAACGCCCCTGACCACCCACTCTCTGTTACCACCCACCGTCCGCGACCACCGTCTGTGACCACCGTCTGTGACCACCGTCTGTGACCATCCTTTTTCCTTCCCGGCGACGACTCCCAACGACTTACCCGGT
>NW_011645789.1:71208-71723 GCF_000223845.1 Gregarina niphandrodes | reverse complement strand
CCCACCGTCCGCGACCACCGTCTGTGACCACCGTCTGTGACCACCGTCTGTGACCACCGTCTGTGACCACCGTCTGTGACCACCGTCTGTGACCACCGTCTGTGACCATCCTTTTTCCTTCCCGGCGACGACTCCCAACGACTTACCCGGTCAGATCCATCTGCTCCTCTTCGTCGATGTCGTTGAGACAGGGGTAGTGTTTGAAGAGACAACCCGACAACCGAGCACCGTTGCTGCCGGGTCCGGCAGCGGAGGAGGAGGTGGAGGACTGCATGGGGGAGTAGCCGCTGGTTGTGGAAGGGCCAGCTTCCGCGCGTCCGATGGGGAACTCGTCATCTTCCTCTTCGGGCCCATCAGGCTGGTCATCAGGGTTATCCGGGTTGAGGTCGGGCTCGTCGTCGTCCAGGTCGTTGGACGACTCGAGCTGGCGTCCATCTGGACGACCATCTAATGTGCGTCCATCTAATGTGCGTTTTTCCGGCTGGGAATAAGTTGTCCTTGCATCGCGGTCGGGC
>NW_011645789.1:69055-71188 GCF_000223845.1 Gregarina niphandrodes | reverse complement strand
TGCTCCTCTTCGTCGATGTCGTTGAGACAGGGGTAGTGTTTGAAGAGACAACCCGACAACCGAGCACCGTTGCTGCCGGGTCCGGCAGCGGAGGAGGAGGTGGAGGACTGCATGGGGGAGTAGCCGCTGGTTGTGGAAGGGCCAGCTTCCGCGCGTCCGATGGGGAACTCGTCATCTTCCTCTTCGGGCCCATCAGGCTGGTCATCAGGGTTATCCGGGTTGAGGTCGGGCTCGTCGTCGTCCAGGTCGTTGGACGACTCGAGCTGGCGTCCATCTGGACGACCATCTAATGTGCGTCCATCTAATGTGCGTTTTTCCGGCTGGGAATAAGTTGTCCTTGCATCGCGGTCGGGCGAGGGGTTGTCGTCTTCGTCGTCGTTGATGCAAGGCAATGCGTTGTCTCGGACGGCGATAAATCGATCGGCATAGCGAAGAGTATTGAGTGTCTGTTCGGCGCACGTGCTAGAAGAGGCCACAGTAGCGATCATGAGACAAAGGCCGTTGGCAAAGGTGAAGAAGTCACGGAGTACCTTGGTAAGTTCGGAGTCACGGAAGGGGATATGGTCTTTACCCTGATCCATAGCACGGATGCACTCTTTAAGTGCTAGTAAAGACTTGTTAATGTTCGCACCATCCTGTTGTGTGTTCCGTCCGAATTGCACACTATCCGCCCCCCGTTCACTTCCGGCTAGATCAATGAAGGCCAGCTTTCCATGGGCCTTACCTCGTACACTTACGGCGACCGATCGACCCTCCTTTAACGCAGTTTGCAACGCGGTAGCCGATAACTTGCCATTTCGATCACCCATAGCTCCTTCCCGAGGGTTCTCAGCCCGAGGGTTCTCAGCCCGAGGGTTCTCAGCCCGAGGGTTCTCAGCTAACCGGTATTCGATGTCAGTCTTTTGTACCAATTCAATGGACAGGATAGCGTGACTACGACTTGACTCGTTATTACGTGAATTTTTCCCCGTACTACGAACACTGTTACCCAAGTCAATTACCTCCGCCATCTCCGCTTCCGTTGTAACCACTCGGATCACCAAGTCCTTCACCACTACACCACCTTCAGCCGATTCCATAGGACGTACTAAATTACGATTATTCAAGAGGTCATAAGCCTTGTTCGAATGGATCTCATAAAAAGAGATTGCCAACACAAACCTCTCACGATAAGCCGGCTTCTTCATCCACGCCTCCAAATCTATTGCCGCCCATTCCCACAAACCTCGACTACAAGAATCTTCCTGCTTCCCCCCCCTTTTCCGTGGACCCATCATCGTGTACGTCTTTCCGCTCCCTGTCTGCCCAAATGCGAAACATGAACAACGACCGCCGCACTCGAACATGGAATCCACCAATGTTCGTACACAACTCTTATATATCTACCAACACATATGAACTAGAAACACGTGTTAACTATGCACACAAATAATTACGTGTGTGTGCGACCATACACGCGCGTGCGACCATACACGCGTGTGCGACCATACACGCGCTGTGTGGCGGAAGTATTACAGTGAGATTGGAGCAATACTCGTCATACACTCGATCGAACTGGAACCCTTGTTGAGTCGTCTTGTCCGTAGTTCCACTCAGCTCTTTCCTAGTCTCGTGGAGCACCAGCTTCTGCCGACCGACCACATCCAATATATCCGTGTCATTCTTCGCTTCTTCTGCTGTCAATGGCTTCTTCCGGACGGCCACAGTTATTCGAGCTTTCGCTGCCGTGGGCTTGTTCTTGGGCCGCCGGTTCGCCGGTCCCAATGCCAATTCCTCACGCCGAGACTTACTAAACATCTCAGACGGCATTTTATAAGTTTTACCCTCATCCCTGGCTTACCAATTTCACCCCGGCCCGAAACAAGCACACCGCCCCTGTGCTTGTTTTTCTGTATCGTGTGCTCACTCATCTGATCCGACGGAAGTT
The DNA here is from genome assembly GCF_000223845.1 of Gregarina niphandrodes. Classification (NCBI taxonomy): domain Eukaryota; phylum Apicomplexa; class Conoidasida; order Eugregarinorida; family Gregarinidae; genus Gregarina; species Gregarina niphandrodes. Next base: position 69,261 of record NW_011645789.1, on the reverse strand, counting down.
GGAAGTTAAAAATCGCCATCCTCGGCGAAGATGTTGCTGCTGGCCGCCGTTGTGTCATGGGCGGCACCTGCCGCCGGCATGGCCTCAACTGGGGTGTAAAACTCTTCGCTGAAGTCGACCACCTTGGGTACGGCGCAAAGGTTCCTGTCCTCAGAGGATCCCGAAACAGGCCAGTCTTGAAGTTCCAAGCTGCAAAATGGAACAAG
>NW_011645789.1:67265-68803 GCF_000223845.1 Gregarina niphandrodes | reverse complement strand
CCCGAAACAAGCACACCGCCCCTGTGCTTGTTTTTCTGTATCGTGTGCTCACTCATCTGATCCGACGGAAGTTGGAAGTTAAAAATCGCCATCCTCGGCGAAGATGTTGCTGCTGGCCGCCGTTGTGTCATGGGCGGCACCTGCCGCCGGCATGGCCTCAACTGGGGTGTAAAACTCTTCGCTGAAGTCGACCACCTTGGGTACGGCGCAAAGGTTCCTGTCCTCAGAGGATCCCGAAACAGGCCAGTCTTGAAGTTCCAAGCTGCAAAATGGAACAAGGGGTATGGTGGGATTATTCACTCCATATGTTGTTTGAAGCTCCAAAAGTTGTGTGTACATGGACTCGTTGAGCCTCTCCACAGTGGCAGCTTCCGCCTGCATAAAGTACTGAATAAAGTCCTCCGTTTTTTCGCCACACGCCCTGATGACGTGCAGTGCCAAGGCCCCCACGAGTCGACCAATGTGCTCTTTGGCGTGCCAATCTGAATTTTTGGAGCTCACACACGCGCTTGGATTTTGAATATTGCTGGTGTGATTAACGAGTAGCTCCAGCTTCGGATCAGTGAAGAGAGTGGTTAGGTAGTGATGTTCAAGGACCATTGCCTCTGTGACCATGGCGAACAATATGTCGTGGGGTAGTTTTGTATTTTGGAGATGTCTGTATATGTGTGCGGCAAAGTCACCGAACATCTTTAGGTCCTGGTCGACGTGTTTAAAATAGAAGGACAGAGCGTCCGATCCGTCCACGGTGGAAAGAAAAGCGGCTCGGGCTACGGACATCAGACCCCCGCTGTAGGTCATGGCGCCGCTGAAGAGTATATTTTGTACCGCAAGACAAACCAAAACTTCCGGCAGCGTTGCGCACGACTCTTCCAATGGCACGTCCTCTTGCATGGCCACGTCTTCCTCCTTGTCCCCTGCCAGTTTCTTCACCTTGCCAACAAACCCGGTGAGGTGTTCATGGACCCAGAGAGCTTTGGGATAGCAGTGACGTACCTGAGCAATAGATGCCCGGGCCAGCGCGTCCTGTTCAAAGGCTTGACTCATGGCGGGGGCCTGACTCATGGCGGGGGCTTGACCCACGGCGGGGGCCTGACCCACGGCGGGGGCCTGACTCATGGCGGGGGCCTGACTCATGGCGGGGGCCAGGGCCTGGAGCGCGTTATTCGTGGCATCTCGGTGGAAGTCTTGCAGCATGAGCTCGAATCCCAGGAATGCCCGAGCCTCTGGGGACTGAACATACTCGGTAATCTCACACACCAGGTCCAGGACGTCAGTGAACAAACTTCGCAGAAACATAGTGTGGGACCCTAAACCTTCCGAGGGGGCATCTCCACGTACACGAGAGAGGCGCAATGCCTCCTTATCGCTCTTTCGGGCATTCGGAGGCAGAGCCGCCTGACTCACGGGACTCAGTTCATCGTTACTCGGTAATTCATGGGGACTCGACTGTGCCCCAGTAACTACCGGCGTCGGTGTGCCATCCAAGATCGGGTACCTTTTGTGGATAGCCTTGAAACAGGTTGTAGTCTAACATC
>NW_011645789.1:65138-67245 GCF_000223845.1 Gregarina niphandrodes | reverse complement strand
GACCTTTTGTGGATAGCCTTGAAACAGGTTGTAGTCTAACATCACGTTCAACAAACAAGGCATCATTTCAATGGACTTGTGCACAATCCGGTGATCCCAAAGTAGCGGACCAGGAGTCCAATATTGGTTCTCCAAAGCCTTATAGAACTTAAACATGCTCGGGTACTCTACTGGTAACAGTACCCAGCGAGACTCATTCTCACGAAAAATGAGCTCGTCCCGTTCACCTACGCAATTCCGCTCAGGCAAAATATACATACTCAAGTAATTGTATTACGTACGTCGGGCGCGCTGAATTGTATACTCCCTACGTCACTCCCTACGTCACTCAATTGCGTACGTAGATATTACCGAGAAGAAAGTACTTGGCTGAGTCCACGGCAGAAATACAAAAAGTCCGTGAACCAAACTCCCCCGGTCTCCCTCTGCTTGGTCTCCCCCGCTGACACCCTCCCTCTCTTTGCTGCTTGGTCTCCCCCGCTGACTGGTTTCCCCGCTGCGCCTGGCTATGTCGCCATTCTACGTTTAAAACGCGTTCTGGACTGGTACTGCTAAGCCCGAGACCGCTAAGCCGAAACTTGTTACTGAGCTATGCCTCACCTTACGAGGCCCCTCCCCTGAGGTGCTCCCCTTCCCCTGGGGTGGTCCCTAAGGTGGTCCAAGAGGGGGCTAGTCTATAGTTCCAATAGAGGGGTTTGTCTATAGCGGAGCGGCTTCTTGGCGTGCGTATTAAGGTCCAATGATGCTTTGGTCGTGCAAAATTTCGAGGTCCAGTGCCTCTAGATCGACGGGTGAGAGGTCGGCGTGCATTTCGTGGTCCGGAAGCCTGGTCGAAGAGTTTGTCATGGCGACTGCAGCGGCTCGCAAGAGGTGTAGGTCTTGGTCGTCCACGGCAGTGGTTTTCCGAATGGCGTGATTCAGTTGCCGTTGGTAGAGGTCGATAGCACCCCCGTCCTGCTTCCGCTCGCTCTCCTGAATTTCCGCCTCGAACATCCGAAACGCCTCCTCTAAACTGTCATGGAACCCACCCGACGTTATCACGACAGCCGCCTCACCGACCGGGCTCGACACTTCGCGACACTCCAATTGCATAATATGGTGGAGCTTCTCGCCTGCTGGGGACTCCATCGCAACAGGCTCCACAGCCATTGCACCGCTTTGGATGTTTTCTTTACCTTGTTCACTCTCCCCGTTCAGACCGTCACCGGCCGCGTCCAGACCAGGGATGCCTAGACCAGAGGTGCCGGCGCCCAGTTCCTTGAGGACGTCTTGAGGCTCCATAATTTCGTACTCCGTAACCGCGTTCGCACCTGGCAGGTTTCGAACCGCCGCTCCCAAGAGCCAAGATGGCGGCTCCTCCCCAAATGAAGATTCCAGCGCAGCATCTGTGTCCGACGCAACACCTGCTGCAACACCGGCGCTTAACGCAGCGCTCGTCGGCATAGCAATCGGGGTTCGACTAACCAGAACGGTTGCCGGGATTTCATGGATCTGATTCAAGTCCTCAGCAAACCGAAGCTTCTTCAGTACCTGAGGACCCGCTGTCGTACCCTTCAAGGCACTGCGTCTGGGGTGAGCCCCCGCAGACGAAGATGACGACAACGAGGAACCCGTAGAATTTCCTCCCACTATCAGACCACCACTCGACGACGAAATCTGATCATCACCAGGCCCCGGCATGTCTCGACGGCTCTGACGTGCGTCATCATCCTCTGATGATGACGAAGAATAGCCGTTACTCAAAATTCCCGACTGCACCTCTCTGGACTGCCGCTCTCCCAAACACCGCTGCTGGTCGGATAACGTCTGGTCGGATAACATCTGGCCAAAAAGTGCGCGGTCATCCATAGTTTGACCAGCCCCCAACGCTCCACTTTCCATCGGTCTTCCTTCCCCCGCGACCGCTCCTCCTGCTGCCGGGAAGTTTCTGGTATTCCAGAGCTGGTTGTTATCAATACAACTCTCCGCATGCGCCATCAGGTCTACCGTCGGGTCTGCCGTCAGGTCTACCGTCGGGTCTGCCGTCAGGTCTGCCGTCGGGTCTGCCGTCGGGTCTGCCTTCAGGTCCTTAAACGATAGTCGCGAAGAGCTCTGCTTTCTTCTCCTT
>NW_011645789.1:62529-65103 GCF_000223845.1 Gregarina niphandrodes | reverse complement strand
TTCTGGTATTCCAGAGCTGGTTGTTATCAATACAACTCTCCGCATGCGCCATCAGGTCTACCGTCGGGTCTGCCGTCAGGTCTACCGTCGGGTCTGCCGTCAGGTCTGCCGTCGGGTCTGCCGTCGGGTCTGCCTTCAGGTCCTTAAACGATAGTCGCGAAGAGCTCTGCTTTCTTCTCCTTTTGGCGGCCCTCAGGGAGGTCCTTGGCATCAGCCATTAAAACGTTGTGAAATTCTCTTGTCCAGGCGGGGGAGAATTGTCAACGGTTCGGAAACACATCCACCCTCTGATGTTCTACTGGCTGTTCTGCCGGTTTTCCAGTTACTCTCGTACACACGATTCCGCACACGATTTTCAAAAATGCCGACCTCAACCTAACAAGCGGTCGCGACTTCTCAACCTAACAAGCGACCGCGACTTCCCAACCTAACAAGCGGTCGCGACTTCCCAACCTAACCAGCGACCGACTTCTCAGCCTAACCAGCGGTCGCGACTTCCCAACCTAACCAGCGACCGACTTCTCAACCTAACCAGCGGTCGTCGTTACGTAGCCCGTCGGTTCGTTACGTAGCCCGTCCCCAGGAGGTTTCGTTTCGATAGGTTTTGTGGCACCCGTCCAATAGAATCGGACCCGACACTATGTGTTGTGCATCTTTGACCACTACTCCCCATATGTTCTTCTTATAGGCGACGAGGCGCAACCTGGCGACGGAGCTCGCCGGGAATTACAGAGATGGGTGATCGAATTCGGGGTACCGGACCGATGCTTGGTTGACCGCGGCGCCTTCATCGGTCAGAAGCTGCCCGCTTACACAAGTGAGATTGGTTGCGACATGGTATTCACTGGCCCGGGACATCCGGAGGGGAGGCATGAATGAGGCAGTACACCGAGTTCTGCATCATAGTCTGGCAACCTATCTGGTGCTTGGGGATGCCCCAGACCCGCCCCAGACCCGCTTCTACAGCACGTTGCCATCACGTACAATGCTTGGTTGGAGGTCTACTGTCGGCCGATATGGTCGCCAGGGGAAGTGGTAGTGAAGCTGATGACCATGGTGATGCGAGCCGAGATGGTCGGAGGAGCAGAGAACGTGAAGCCTTTCGCACCTTAGCCAGGGCTCGCTTGCAGGCCCGCAAAAAGGATGGCGTTCCGGACACCGTCGTTGGAAGAAGTCGGCCAGCTGTACGTTATGCTGCCCGGTAGGCTGCATCGGTTCGTTCGCCCGTAGGCGGGGTTGGAACTGACGTGCTGAAGGATTGCATCCTTGAGGCGGCGTTAGACGACGATTGGGCGAAGGCGCTCGGTACATGAGTCGACCGCGTCCCCCCATTCGATCCCGAGAATTTGGGACCACCCGAGGCAGCTGGTCATCGGATGTACTGGTCATGTCTTCAGGTTTCCGGAACGTGCCGATCACTGGCGGTGCGGGTGGTCGTTGACCATGTCGTGCGGTACCTGGAAATTCCGTGCCTCGTACTAAACGGTACAGCTTGAGAGGAGCCTTCCACGACGTCGTGGCTTATGGCAGGAGGGGCAGCGGAATCTCTGACCCCGCACGAGGCACTGCACGGGCGCCAGCCGTTGTTCGTGCACTCTCAGGACGGGGGAGGGACGAGGGGACGCGGCAGCGCGGCTTTCGCCCCTACATGGACCCCGACACGGTGGTTGCTTCCTACGCGGGTTACGGAGATTGCACGGACGCAGGTCACCGCCGAGAGATGTGAAGCGCCGGGGAGAACCGTACGTGCGTATAACGATCAGGTTCGTGGTTAGTAAGGCGTCGGTAGTTAACCCAGTATGCGGAGGTAGGTGGGGTCTGACCCTATGTCGAGCAGGGCGTCTCCATTAGACGTCGACCCCGTGGCGTACGTGGTACAACAACGTGTGTGAATCTCGAGACTCAGGCGCGTGTGCTGGTGCCCGGGCTTCCCTGTCTGAGCAACCGGAGTCAGTATGACCGGCTGCGCTGAGAGATCGCTTCGGTTGAGGCTTGTGTTGAGTGACCGCCAAGACCCACTAAAAGGCCACTCCCGATTGGCTTGTCTAGAGAACGGGATCAGGTCAGGTAAACGGCCCGATCGCAAGTACATAACTCGTAGTGACCAGGAATACGTAGATCCCGAAAGCGGCCCGCTAGCGGGGAGGAGGTGCAACGAAAACGGTAATGGGTGTAAGAGAAGCTGACAAGGGGCCAGTGACAGTGAGCAAGCACACACGTGTCCGGTCTCGAACATTGAACAAATCGTCTTATACTAGTAGTTAGGACAAACCCAAAAAGTCAAGAAATTATTGCACGAAGAAAAACCGAGCACCTATACTTACCGTCCCCCACTTACCCGCTGATTTGTTAAAGGTCGACTCACCGCTGGTGCGGTAGGAATCGCGTGGGGAAGTACTTCCGCAAATAGCCATCAACCCTGTTCTTGTAATCCTCGAGCGGCTCTGCTCTGTGTTTCAGACAGTCGATACCACAAGACTTGACAGTGTAACCTTCTCTTCGAAACAGAGAATGTTTCCTTTTCATCTGCTGTGGGGTCATCAAGAAGTCTCTGACCACGCCCCCGTTCACGTT
>NW_011645789.1:61287-62501 GCF_000223845.1 Gregarina niphandrodes | reverse complement strand
CCCGCTGATTTGTTAAAGGTCGACTCACCGCTGGTGCGGTAGGAATCGCGTGGGGAAGTACTTCCGCAAATAGCCATCAACCCTGTTCTTGTAATCCTCGAGCGGCTCTGCTCTGTGTTTCAGACAGTCGATACCACAAGACTTGACAGTGTAACCTTCTCTTCGAAACAGAGAATGTTTCCTTTTCATCTGCTGTGGGGTCATCAAGAAGTCTCTGACCACGCCCCCGTTCACGTTCTTCCCCGACACGGTCTGCGCCTCGACGCTGAATGCAGCTTCGACACAATGACACTTGTTCGAGGGAATCTCACACAAGTCATAAGTTTTGGAACAGCCCTTGTCCGGTTCCTGCGCACTAAATGAGTATCCTAGTTCGTACTCAAGATCATACTCACTGATGTCGTATATGTCCATTTGTATCCACTTCGCGGCGGCCCGACCACGGGCCAGGTGATGGAGATAGCCCCGCCATACGTCGCTGTTGTCTGCTAGGAGGCACTTGGACGGCTTCTGGAAACGTACGACCGCCTCCCAGACGCTCGGTAAGTCGTACTGGAACGGATCATTGAAGTAATGACAACTTAGGTCTTCACCCCGGTCGTCAACACAAACCACCTTACCGTCACCGATCCAGTCAAGCGTCTTCCAGGCATCCGCCGTGGCGTCCACCAATGACACGTTATTTTTTTTGGTCCTGTCGTACACGCCCTCGCAAGTTTTCCAAGGTATTCTCAACTCCGCCAAGTCGCGTGCAGACATCATCACGCTGTCAGCACTCGTCTTACTCGGCACGAGTCTGCAGCTCAAGGTCAAGTCAGAAGGCTCGCTCTTACAATCACAAGAGACAATATGTTTGTACCGTTCGGTATCTGACATGCCAGTGAACGGGGTATCACAAGACGACGTGTAGTTGCGCGTCGTGGCCTCATTAGACTGGGTGTAGCTTTTCATCGGGGTCTCGCTTGGAGTATCGCTGTAAATCAGTCCTTTGGGCGAAGTAGAGCTGGAGATTGGCCCCTCAGACGGAGTATAGGTAGAGACTGAAAGAGGATCGAGGATTCCCGACGACTCTGAATCTGGGGTTGTCAAACTACCGGCTCCTTGTCTACTGAAGTGTAACACCGCTCCTGCTATCGCCGCACCACTCACACCCGCAACACAGGCAATACAAAGACCTTTGAGAAACTTCGGCCGTCGCCAGAAGCTTCCAGTTT
>NW_011645789.1:57482-61267 GCF_000223845.1 Gregarina niphandrodes | reverse complement strand
CGTCATCTAGCGGCCTCATATCTATGATCTCCAGCTTTGTATCTTCCATCGACCATCTTCCTGTCCTCGGTACTGCTTGTGTCAAGCCACTTGATAAGCTCTCTGCCAAATGCTTTCTTCAGGGCCGCATTGGCAGCGGACGGATCCGCGTCGTTGAGATACTCCTTCAGGGTCCGAGCAAGCAAGCGCTCGATGCGCGCGGAAGCCTTCGCTTGCCTCTTGGACCCTTCCGGGTGGCAGACTCGAAGGCGATTCCAACGACGGAGCCAGTCATAGTCCGAAAGGCACGATCCCAGAAACTCCGAGGGAGGCGCCAAGGCCAGAACTTCGGCGACACCCTTACCGTCTGACACCACCGCTATCCTCGCGATGCAACCAGCGATGGGCGACAACCTCCCATTCGGACCGATGAACGCCGCCAGCGCCTCCCAACCCCCAACGTCAAGCAAGCGTAGACCTGTAATTGCCTTCATTGAAAAAAGTAAAAAATATGTACTTGACTGGCCCTCCACGTTATGTCTCCCGTGGTGAAATGTGTTCTGTGGCGTGTCACTGGGCAAGGTCCACGATGCAGAATCGACACCGAGGGCTCCTCGTATGACGCAGGCAGCACCACAACAGCAGCGGACCAGTTCGACACAACAATGGCGATAGCTGCTGGACTGGTTGCCGCTTAACTCGCGCGAGCACCAGGCCTGGGGGGGTAAGGTAGCGAAGTGCCGCCTCCCACCGTTCACCGCCAGTTTGAGCAGTGGGCGGATGACGTGGCGATGGCTGTCGGCGAGCAGCGTCACTGAGTTGTCAACAGGGTTAGCAGCCATCGTGCATGTCAGTGGCTCAGGAGGTCAATCCCAAAAAAAGGGTTGTCGAGGTGCGGGGGCTGGGACCTAATAGCATGAGCTCAGTTAGTTATGACGGCTCAACAGCTCTCCCAGCTTATGCTGTCCGGTTCTCTGACCAACCATGGTGGTGGTCGCTGCGTGGGTTGCGGTAGAGTGACCTGAGCGTTCGCTGTGGCTGTAGCCTCTCACCTTTCGGGGCAGGTGCACCGAGTAGCTTCACATCCGCATTCCTTGACTAGCCCCTTGGGCTGCATGAACAAGTCGCGCAGAACTCGAGTTTCGGGCCTCACGGGCGGTGCTATCAGCCTGCACTGCACCTTGTCACGCCACGCTAGTCTGCCGTAGCGTCCGTATGGGCGCAATCGCATATCCCCAACGCCCCTACTACACTTTCTGCAAACAGGTTGCGCGTTACCGCAGCCGTCTTCACCAACGTTGCTCTAGCTACGATGTAGAGAGTTGGGTGGTGTATGCACACAAGGATGCCCTTGTGTGCATAGACCACCCCCTGCCCTTGGAACGCTCTAGGGCCCACATAATCCATGCTTACTCTGCTCATGAAGAACGGTTGCTCCGGCGTGCCTTCGTGTGTCCGCGGCAGGTTACGCAAGACGAGATTGCGGGCACAGATGGCGCACTCTTGGACGAAGTGCTGTGCGAACTCCTTGGACCGTGGCCACCAGAACAGTCCGGACATGTTCCTGTGGGTCTCGGTGACGCTTTGATGTCCGCCGCGCTCTCCCATATGGTACCCAGCTGTCAGCTTAGACCTGAGTCGAGTCGGGACGTACAACTTTTTGGTCTTGCGGTGTTCATATAGGCCGTCTTCTCTTTTGAGGAGCTTTTGCAACTCATCTACGGGGACGTCGTCGTCCTTGACAAGGAACTCGTTACGTGACGGTTGCTGGAATAGGTTCTGGCTCACCTCGGCGAAATGGACTGCAAACGGTCGATGACCGATGCGCATAGCATCGAGATCCCGATCATGGTCCTCGTCGTCCTGGAGCCTAGATACGGCATCGGCGACGTAGTTGTTATCTCCTGGGATGTAACTGAACTTTAAGTCGTATTGCTGGAGGAACAGAGCTCATCGACCACCTTGCCTGTGTCAGCCTTCGCTAGGGAAGTGAGACTGCGGAGGTCGGTAAGGACCAGGGTGGGTTTTAGCCGTATGTAAGGGTCCCACTTGGTCACAAAGTACTTGACCGCCCACAATTCTCTTTCTCTCGCGTCCCAATTGCGTTGAGCTTGGGTGAGCTTCTTGCTACCGTACTCGATCACTTCCAGCCTGCCATCGTTGACCCAATATCGCTCCTACTGCGTACTGACTGGCGTCGGTATTTAGTGCAAGCTGCGCTTCCGGTGGGGAGCTACCGAGTAGTCAGCATTGACGAGGTCCTCGATTACCTGTCGCATTGCTACTTCGTGGAGTCACGTCACGCGAAGTGACTGTGCTCAACGCCTCCACCTTTCCAAACTGGGCTTGATGCCGCACTTCCCTACGACATGACCAAGTAGTGGAATTTCCTAGCGGAGCCACTCACATTTGGGTAATCCACCCAGCCCGAATTCAACTCAACTGGCGGTATCGGCAGGGATCTGTCGGGCTGTCTGAGGTTACGGCGTGATGTGCCAATGCGTGATGTGCCACACGTTGGGCGTGCCTTTCGCACCACGCCCAACGTGTGTGGCCTCCATTGTGATTCACATCCTTTCTTTTCTCTTTACGGACTCCTCCAACCAACAACTTCTATGCTATCAGACTCTACTTCTGTCCCTGGTTTGTTACCACTTCGCTCTGCCTGTCGGTAACACTCCACGGAGCAATACCACCCGAAGCCACCCTCAAGGAGGAGGGCCGCGAGCAGCAGCATGCAGTGAGAGGCAACGAAGCGGGCCGAAGAGAGGCCCACGCGAGTCGGCGGTTCAAGTCCGCCCAGGCAAGCGGGATGGCGTGAGACGTAACGAAGTTATTTTTGCACGAACAAAAAAAAACAGAACCGCTAAACTTAACGTCCCTCATCACTTTTTATTCGTTGTTCTGCGATGAAAAGATGTTAACACGCTCCTGTATTCGTCGAGCGATCTAATATTGTAGTCGCGGCATACATATGTGCAGGACTTCGGGGAGTAGCCTGGTGTTTGAAATAAAGAGTAGTTCCGTTTCATTTCGGCAGCAGTGGTAAAGAAGTCAGTAACGTCGCCCCAGATCACGTCCTCCTCCGACGGGCCCACCGCCTCGGCGCTGAATCGACCTTCGATGCATCGACAGCCGTCCTTGGGTAACTGACAAGCGTTGTAAACGCCGGAACACGGAAAGACTGGAAGCTGCCAACCAAAGGGTAATCCTAGTGCACTGTATAAACGTTGCTGGACGATGCCGTATATGTCGGAACCTAGCCACTCGGCGGCGGCCCTTCCACGGGCTAAGTGGTAGAGATAGTTCGGCTTTATGTCTCCGTGGTCCGCGAGGAGACAACGGGCGGGTTTCAGGTGACGGATGACCGCCTCCCAGACCCTCGGGAAGTCGTGCTTGAACGGATGATTGAAGTAGTGACAACTCAGGTCCTCGCCGCGGTCGTCAACGCAAACCACCTTGCCGCCCCACATACAGCTGGACCAGTCCAACGTCTTCCAGCCATCCGCCGTGGCGTCTACCATTGACGCGTTCTTGTTGTTATCGTATATGCCCTTACAAGTGTCAGAGGGTATTCTCAGCCACGCCAAGTCATGTGCAGACATTGTTATGTTGCCAGACTTGCGCTCGGTCGCCACGGGTTTGCAGTTCACGACCAAATCCGACTCCGACTGGGCCTTACAATCGCAAGACACAGCATACTTGTACCGCTCGGCATCTGACAAGCGAGAGAATTGCGCATCGCACAATGACGGTGTGTAGCTGTTCGTCGTGGCCTCAGTAATCGGATTATGGTGTTTCATCGA
>NW_011645789.1:56605-57387 GCF_000223845.1 Gregarina niphandrodes | reverse complement strand
GACACAGCATACTTGTACCGCTCGGCATCTGACAAGCGAGAGAATTGCGCATCGCACAATGACGGTGTGTAGCTGTTCGTCGTGGCCTCAGTAATCGGATTATGGTGTTTCATCGAGGCCTCCCTTGGAGTATCGCTGTAAATCAGCCCCTTGGACGTAGTAGAGCTGTACATTGGCCTCTCCGACGGAGTATAGACAGAGACTGAAACAGGATCGAGGATTCCCGACGACTTTGAATCTGGGGTTGTCAAACTACCGGCTCGTTGTCTATAGAAGTGTAACACCCCCCCTGCTATCGCCGCACCACTCACACCCACAGCGCAGGCAATACAAAGACTTTTGAGAAACCTTGGCTGTCGCCAGAAGCTTCCAGTTTCTTCACGAATGGCCTGGCCCTCGACCTCAATACAATACGTGGCGGGACCGGAATCCTGAATTGCAGCGCTCCACTTCGGATATTGCTCCGAGAGCCGTTTTGTTCGTCGTCATCTAGCGGCCTCATATCTATGATCTCCAATTTTGATCTTCCATCGACGAACTTCGTGTCTTCGGTACTGCTTGTGTCAAGCCACTTGATAAGCTCTCTGCCAAATGCTTTCTTCAGGGCCGCATTGGCAGCGGACGGATCCGCGTCGTTGAGATACTCCTTCAGGCTCCGAGCAAGCAAGCGCTCGATGCGCGCGGAAGCCTTCGCTTGCCTTTTGGACCCTTCCGGGTGGCAGACTCGAAGGCGATTCCAACGACGGAGCCAGTCATAGTCCGAAAGGCACGATCCCAGAAAC
>NW_011645789.1:56069-56585 GCF_000223845.1 Gregarina niphandrodes | reverse complement strand
ATCGACGAACTTCGTGTCTTCGGTACTGCTTGTGTCAAGCCACTTGATAAGCTCTCTGCCAAATGCTTTCTTCAGGGCCGCATTGGCAGCGGACGGATCCGCGTCGTTGAGATACTCCTTCAGGCTCCGAGCAAGCAAGCGCTCGATGCGCGCGGAAGCCTTCGCTTGCCTTTTGGACCCTTCCGGGTGGCAGACTCGAAGGCGATTCCAACGACGGAGCCAGTCATAGTCCGAAAGGCACGATCCCAGAAACTCCGAGGGAGGCGCCAAGGCCAGAACTTCGGCGACACCCTTACCGTCCGACACCACCGCTATCCTCGCGATGCAATCGGTGATCGGCGACAACTTCCCATTCGGACCGATGAACGCTGCCAGCGCCTCCCAACCCTCAACGTCAATCAAGCGCAGACCTCTAACCGCCTTCATTGAAAAATCACAGACCTGTAATCGCCTTCACTGAAAAATTAGAGAGTAAAAAATGCGTGCGGTATGTCTTCCGTGAGAAATGTCAGAATG
>NW_011645789.1:53630-56049 GCF_000223845.1 Gregarina niphandrodes | reverse complement strand
GGCAGCGGACGGATCCGCGTCGTTGAGATACTCCTTCAGGCTCCGAGCAAGCAAGCGCTCGATGCGCGCGGAAGCCTTCGCTTGCCTTTTGGACCCGTTCCGGGTGGCAGACTCGAAGGCGATTCCAACGACGGAGCCAGTCATAGTCCGAAAGGCACGATCCCAGAAACTCCGAGGGAGGCGCCAAGGCCAGAACTTCGGCGACACCCTTACCGTCCGACACCACCGCTATCCTCGCGATGCAATCGGTGATCGGCGACAACTTCCCATTCGGACCGATGAACGCTGCCAGCGCCTCCCAACCCTCAACGTCAATCAAGCGCAGACCTCTAACCGCCTTCATTGAAAAATCACAGACCTGTAATCGCCTTCACTGAAAAATTAGAGAGTAAAAAATGCGTGCGGTATGTCTTCCGTGAGAAATGTCAGAATGAGCCGACAGAGGACATGACGTTGGAGTCACGAGTCGCGGGAACCGTGACTGGAGAGTCGAGAGACGGCCGAAATTTTCGGTAAGGGCCCTCGTGAAGGGGATCGAGATTGAGTTTCAGCAGGATACAGGCGCAGAGGTAAGCCTGCTGAGGAGAGAGGATTGCAGTCGCGCTGGCGTAAGAGTGTCGCAGCGCCGATAGCAAGTAAGCACAGTGCTGGGTTCAGGATCACTACCCGTGACGGAGCCAGTAGCGGTAACAGTGCAGGGCGATACGGACAATGTAGAGTTCGCGGTGCATGGCCAACCATCGATCCCGAACCTCCTGGGAGGGAAGAATGGGAACGGTTTGGTTTGGTTGAGAGAAGGTCCGCGAAGGCATTGGTCCTGGCGGCGCAGAGAGGCGCAGTTGATGAGATACGGCTTGCGGAGAAGTACAAAAAGCAGCCACCAGTAGTAGAGGAGCAGTCGGAGGACCCCGTCGAGAGGCAGCGGCAGGTATTCGTGGAGGGCACGGGACAGCTGGACCAGAGCCTGAGGAATGAGCTGTGGTCGCATACAGAGACGTACAGGAGAACCCAAAGGTGGAGAAGCAGCTGAAGCTCGGAGTCATTCGTGCTTCGAAAAGCGAGTGGGCCGCCGCGCCGCACTTCGTGAAGAAGAAGACGGGCGAGTGGAGGTGCGTTTTGGATTACTGGATGGTGAATCAAAGCATGACTGCCGACTCGTATCCGCTGCCCCAAATATGGGACCACTTGAGGGCCGCAGCAGGCCGTCAGCGCTTCACGACTCTCGATATGAACTCGGGATTCCGGAATGTGCCAATAGCGGAGGAGAGCAAGCACCTCACCGCGTTCGTCACACCGTTTGGGCTGTTCGAGTTCAATGTCATCCCCTTCGGGATTAAGAACTCGCCGGCGGAGTTCCAGCGCGCGATGGACATGGTGTTCGAGGAGGTGTTGGATGATCGCACTCTGTGTTACATTGATGATATCATCATCGCGACGGACAGGGTGCCGGAGATGATGCAGCGGTTGGAGAAGGTCTTGCGATTGTGCACAGAGAGAGGCTTCCATCTCAGGCTAGATAAGAGCGAGTGGCTCATGCCCGAAGTAAAGTACCTCGGTCACAAGATTGGGCGGCAAGGGATAGCGCGCCAGGAGAGGAAGATAGGCAACGCTCTCAATACCCCCGCCCCCATCTCAAGGAAGGAACTGCAGAGCTTCCTAGGAGCCGTTGGGTACGTACGACCCTTCATCCCGCGATTCGCCGAGTCCACTTCTTTACAGCCCACTTGACGGCGAAGAGTTCTCTCTCTCTTTCGTATCCCACTTTCTCTCCGCGTCGGTGAACTTTTTGGACGCGAACTCTAACGGGACCTCTCTACCCTCTTGCACCTGCTTCAACACCGAGCCAATGCCAACCTCCGAGGCATCTGTTTCGATGATGAGCGGCGCTGCTGGAACTGTGGAGCAACGAGGCGCCGACTACCGCCTGCTTCAGCGTCGTGAACGCCTCTCCTCGAGCGTCCGACCACACGAACAACCTGCCCTTCTTGAGCAACTGCGATGGGCACAGTAAGCCTGGATCACGTAGGACCCATGCAGCTAGATCAGCAGAGTTGGTGGCTCCTAGCTGTAATGGACCACGCGACGTGGTACACGGGATCGTGGATAACGAGCACGGTCACAGCTGCGCAGACGGCTCACGGGCTCACAACCGTTCGATATTCGGCGAGTGGTCTTAACGGACAACGGCACGAGCTTCAGGGGGGCGTTCCATGAGATGGTGGCTAGCGCGTTGGGCTGCGTCCATCTGACGGCGGCAACGTGTAGGCCGCAGGGGAACGGCATCAACGAAGACTCCCACAAGGCGTTCAGAAGCCGGTTCAAAGCACTGTGGCAAGAAGGACACCGCGACCTGGGTAGGATGGTGGCGGCGGTGTGTCGCACGCACAATACGACTCCGCACATCAGCACAGGTGTGACA
>NW_011645789.1:52993-53610 GCF_000223845.1 Gregarina niphandrodes | reverse complement strand
CTGCCCTTCTTGAGCAACTGCGATGGGCACAGTAAGCCTGGATCACGTAGGACCCATGCAGCTAGATCAGCAGAGTTGGTGGCTCCTAGCTGTAATGGACCACGCGACGTGGTACACGGGATCGTGGATAACGAGCACGGTCACAGCTGCGCAGACGGCTCACGGGCTCACAACCGTTCGATATTCGGCGAGTGGTCTTAACGGACAACGGCACGAGCTTCAGGGGGGCGTTCCATGAGATGGTGGCTAGCGCGTTGGGCTGCGTCCATCTGACGGCGGCAACGTGTAGGCCGCAGGGGAACGGCATCAACGAAGACTCCCACAAGGCGTTCAGAAGCCGGTTCAAAGCACTGTGGCAAGAAGGACACCGCGACCTGGGTAGGATGGTGGCGGCGGTGTGTCGCACGCACAATACGACTCCGCACATCAGCACAGGTGTGACACCGTACGAGGCCTTATTCGGAAGACCACCGTACTTCGCGCGGCTGCAAGNGGTAACCGGCACAATGACAGAGGAACAGAGCCTAGGCCCCGCAGAAGCTCAAGAGTACGTCTCGGGGCAGCGCGAGCTGATAGCAGGTAGGTAGCGAACAGGCCGGAGATGACCGACATTGGCA
>NW_011645789.1:52304-52838 GCF_000223845.1 Gregarina niphandrodes | reverse complement strand
CATGAGATGGTGGCTAGCGCGTTGGGCTGCGTCCATCTGACGGCGGCAACGTGTAGGCCGCAGGGGAACGGCATCAACGAAGACTCCCACAAGGCGTTCAGAAGCGGGTTCAAAGCACTGTGACAAGAAGGACACCGCGACCTGGGTAAGATGGTGGCGGCGGTGTGTCGCACGCACAATACGACTCCGCACATCAGCACAGGTGTGACACCGTACGAGGCCTTATTCGGAAGACCACCGTACTTCGCGCGGCTGCAAGAGGTAACCGGCACAATGACAGAGGAAACAGAGCCTGGCCCCGCAGAAGCTCAAGAGTACGTCTCGGGGCAGCGCGAGCTGAATAGCAGGTAGGTAGCGAACAGGCCGGAGATGACCGACATTGGCATGAGGACAGAAGCCAACTGGGATGAGTTTTTAGGGATGATACAACCCTTCAGCTGAGAAGCCGAAGAAACGTGTTGGTGGGCAGGGTCGGCGCTCAGTTGTTGTGTCTCACCCGCCGAAGCTTTTTATTTAATAAGTTTTTCTCTGTTT